>NW_028159266.1:0-2500 GCF_964263955.1 Coregonus lavaretus | reverse complement strand
TGAGCAGAGGCAGAAGGTTTATAAATGATTAATTATATTAAAAGAGAAGCTGACTGCCCCGGGGAAGGAGGGCGCTGTAGGTATGAGAACACAGCATGTGTTCCCTCCATCACCCTGTCAGGGCTGTCCAGATGTGTTTTCCCCTCACACGTACGCACACGCACGCACACACACACACACGCACGCACACACACACACACACACACACACACACACACACACACACACACACACACACACACACACACACACACACACACACACACACACACACACACACACACACACACACACACACACACACACACACACACACACACACCGAGAGTAAAATACTATTATGTCGGTAGGATGTGTGTGTCTCCTCAGAGAATGCCATGTACTCCACCCTCCACACAAACTATAACAGGATCCCATAGAGCCTTTATCGGCTGTTCTCTGTCTCTCTGGCATCAAGGCCTGTGTATGTGTGTGTGTGTGTGTGTGGCAGCATTGTCTGTAGCCAGAACTAGATCAGGCGTATTGCCAACACAGGACCAGCCAGGAGAGCTAATTTGTTTGGGATTAGAATCTCTCATCCTGATCATCAGAACTATATTGTCTAAAACAGCTGGCTGAGGTGGGTGGTGAGGTTCAGTTGACCTTTTCTTAGCCAATTTTATTTACATAGCACTTTGGGAAAAACATCACAGAATCCTTTTCACCTCTTTCAGTCCCCTGGATTCACGAGTGAGTGGCTGACCACGAAGGCACGCAACAAACACAGACTGTCAAAATCAGAGACACCCACTACACACACACACACACACAACACACACACACACACACACACACACACACACACACACACACACACACACACACACACACACACACACACACACACTCCTCAAACCTTATCTCCACCAATACACTCTCTCTCCTTTCCCTCCTTCTCTCCTGTACATTACCTCTCTACTGTACACACCCTTTTCCCCTCTCTCCCTCTCTCCCCTCTCTCCCTCTCTCCCTCTCTCCCTCTCTCCCTCTCTCCCTCTCTCCCTCTCTCCCCTCTCGCGCACCTCTGTCCGTTTTCTCCCACCCCCGCTCTGACCACATCCACTAAAGTCACTCCACAGGCACGCAGTGTGCAGAGTGTTGGAGGCGTGCGCTGCTGCCACTTTCCCCCCACCCCTCCACCCCTGCTCTGGCCTGACTCCAGCTACATCCTGGCTCTCTGGTTCTGATCAGATGGGCCCCCGCGCTCCAGCCCCTGGGGGGTCCAACTCTCCCACTCCACCCTCTCCAAAACACAAGGAGAGAGGGGGCCAACTAAACTCTTGTCCTCCCACCACAGTTGTTCCAAACCAACAAGAATTTGGCTACCAGTTCCTTTAATGTTTTCAAGATGACTCTGACTGTTCTAAGGAAATTCCCCTATTTTAGTAGCCATTTGAAATTCCTTTTAGTTTTTATTGCAAGGAAGTACGCACTGAGTTACTCAGTCGTCTCAGTCGGCTCCCAGGCTCCGTTGTGTGTGCAGTCTGTCAGCCAGTCGCTCTCTCTCTAGTTACCTTTCCATGGGTTTTAGTTGCTCGGCTCACCTCGGAGCCGTTTGTCTAGGAGTATTTGTACAGTCTGGCTAGTTTCGGTGTTGGTCTGGGTTCCTGTGACTGTGACATGGGTATTACTCTGATAGGATAATTCTGTTGTTGTGAAATCCACTGAAGGAGAGGATTGGAATATTCCACTGACAAAGAGAGCAAAGAGTCTGCTGACACTAACAGTATGGTTTTTACTGGGTAAGTAGAGACTGGACTGGACTTTCTCTCCTTCTATTTCAATTCAATTCAAAGGGCTATTTCTCTCTGTCTCTCTCACCTCTCTCTCTCTCTCCTCTCTCTCTCTCTCTCTCTCTCTCTCTCTCTCTCTCTCTTTCTCTTCTCTCTCTCTCTCTCTCTCTCTCTCTCTCTCTCTCTCTCTCTCTCTCTCTCTCTCTCTCTCTCTCTCTCCTCTCTCTCTCTCTCTCTCTCTCTCTCTCCTCTCTCTCTCTCTCTCTCTCTCTCTCTCTCTCTCTCTCTCTCTCCTCTCTCATCTCTCTCTCTCTCTCCTCTCTCTCTCTCTCTCTCTCTCTCTCTCTCTCTCTTCTCTCTCTCTCTCTCGTCTCTGTCTCTCTCTGTCTCTCTCTCTCTCTCTCTCTCTCTCTCTCTCCTCTCTCTCTCTCTCTCTCTCTCTCTCTCTCTCTCTCTCTCTCTCTCCTGAAGGTAGTCTCAGGAGACTCTCCTGTAGGGATGATCTAAGGCTGGAGTGTCTTGTCTTAATGTGGCAGAGAACAGTGTCTTGTCTTAATGTGGCAGAGAACAGTGTCTTGTCTTAATGTGGCAGAGAACAGTGTCTTGTCTTAATGTGGCAGAGAGAAGTGTCTTGTCTTAATGTGGCAGAGAGCAGATGCCAGCCAGCCAGCCATGGGTTGGTTCGCTACTTCACCTGATTCACCATGAGACAAGTTCCTGGATACATT
>NW_028159267.1:140090-248334 GCF_964263955.1 Coregonus lavaretus | reverse complement strand
GAGGTCAAGCGTCTCTGTGGATTTAGAGAGAAAGACATCATAGCGATCCCTGTCTTAGAGAAAATCCTTAAAGAGAAAGAGGTTGTCAGCCTTGGTCAAACAACTGCAGATGGTTTAAAAAGTGACTAGGCCACCACAAAAAAAGTATTTGCAATAAAACAGGAAAAAACTGAGAATGCTTTGAAAGGCTGGTCATGGCACACATCAACTCCATCATCCCAGACACCCTGGACCCACCCTTCACCCACCCTTCACCCACCCTTCACCCACCCTGGACCCACCCTTCACCCACCCATCTATCTATCTATCTATCTATCTATCTATCTATCTATCTATCTATCTATCTATCTATCTATCTATCTATCTATCTATCTATCTATCTATCTATCTATCTATCTATCTATCTATCTATCTATCTATCTATCTATCTATCTATCTATCTATCTATCTATCTATCTATCTATCTATCTATCTATCTATCTATCTATCTATCTATCTATCTATCTATCTATCTATCTATCTATCTATCTATCTATCTATCTATCTATCTATCTATCTATCCACACACACACACACAAACATACACACACACACACACACACACACACACACACACACACACACACACACACACACACACACACACACACACACACACACACACACACACACACACACACACACACACACACACACACACACACACACACACACACACACACACACACACACAAACTAACACTAATACCCTCACACTTACACCCACCCACCCACCCACCACTTATGCTGCTGCCATTCTGTTTACTATTATTAGGGATTCAAGCAGCGAAGTGGTTCCAGTTTATTATTATTATTATTATTATTATTATTATTATTATTATTATTATTATTTATTTATTTATTTTTTAGGGGGTAGATCAGCTTAATATTGCAGATAGATTGTAAATTCCATCAATGTAATTGTCTGCATCACTTCCAATCCCCCATATGTTGCTTTTCTCGCAAATATATATACAGTGAGGGAAAAAAGTATTTGATCCCCTGCTGATTTTGTACGTTTGCCCACTGACAAAGAAATGATCAGTCTATAATTTTAATGGTAGGTTTATTTGAACAGTGAGAGACAGAATAACAACAACAAAATCCAGAAAAACGCATGTCAAAAATGTTATAAATTATGATCGTAACTGACCTAAGACAGGGAATTTTTACTAGGATAGAAAGTGAGGATGTCACGGTTTCGGCCGAGGCTGCTCCTCCTCCTGGTTCGGGCAGGCTTTGGCGGTCGTTGTCCCCGGAGTACTAGCTGCCACCGATCTACGTTTCATGTTCGTTTGGTTTGGTCTTGATGTTGTACACCTGTGTCTAGTTAGTCCTCGTTAGTGTTCTATTTAGTTCTCGTTGTGTGTGCCTGTGTTTGTGTGTGATTGCGCTTCTGTTTCGTGTTGGAGCTACATTTTCCCTCCAGTGTTGGAGAGGTTATTTTGCACATGTTTGTGCGCTGTTTGTTTTGTCGCCTGTGTGCGCCGTGTATTCGCCTTCGGGCTTATTGTGCTTTTGTCGTTTATAAATATTGCACTAAAGCCTTTGGACTGAGCCTCTGCGTCCTGCGCATGATTCATACACCACACCCACCTTCAGCACCCCTTGACAGAATCACACACCTTAATGGAATCAGCAGGATCGGCAGTGAGGCCAGTGTCTCTCGAGGAGCATCTCAGTGGGCAAGAGGGCCAGATAAGACAACTGGAGACCGCTCTACAGGAGGTAATCTACACCTTGCACCGATGGGAGGCCAGCAGGGTACCCACACCTCCACCTACCCTGTCCACCCCATCGGTCGGTCCACCAGTCCCAGGTTCGGAACCCAGGGGGATTCGGCTCTCGCTCCCGAGGGCGTATGACGGAACAGCTGCCGGGTGTCAGGGGTTCCTCCTGCAGGTGGAGCTCTACCTGGCCACTGTACACCCGGTGCCCTCGGGATACGAGAGCGTTTCCGCCCTCATCTCCTGTCTCACGGGCAAGGCGTTGGAGTGGGCTAACGCCGAGTGGAGGAGGATGGACGCCAACACCATCACCTACGCCGAGTTCTCCCGCCGCTTCAAGGCCGTGTTCGACCATCCACCTGAGGGCAAAGCGGCGGGGGAGCGTCTAGTCCATTTGAGACAGGGGAGGAGGAGCGCTCAGGTGTTCGCTCTAGAGTACCGGACTCTAGCGGCGGATGCAGGGTGGAATGAACGGGCTCTCATCGACCATTTTCGGTGTAGCCTCCGGGAGGACGTTCAACGGGAGTTGGCCTGCAGGGATACCCATCTGACTTTCGACCAGTTGGTCGATATGTCCATCCGTCTAGACACCCTGCTGGCCACCCGTGGACGTCCCGAGGAGGGTCCGGCCATTCCGCCCTCCGGCACCTCCGAGCCGAGCCCTATGGAGCTCGGGGGTGCCGGCGCTAGAGAACGGAGGAGGAAGAGCCCGAGGGGGCCTGTCTCCTGCACCAAGTGCGGTCGTGGAGGGCACACTGCGGCCAGGTGCTGGGGAGGGTTCTCTGAGGGAGAAGACAACAGGCCACGCACTGGGGGGGCCTCCCAGGTGAGTAGACGCCCCACTTACCCAGAGCTTTCTGTTGCGCACTTTTGTATACCTGTTGGTTTTCCACAGGTTGCACCTCATTCCCAGCATAAGGCGCTAGTAGATTCAGGCGCAGCTGGGAATTTTGTTGATCGAAAGTTTTGTTTAGAGTTAGGGATCCCTCTCCTACCTGTTGACAAACCTTTTCCCGTTCATGCCTTAGATAGCCGCCCGTTGGGATCGGGGTTGATCAGGGAAGTCACAGCGCCACTTAGGATGTGTGCGCAGGCGGGTCATGAAGAGACTATACAAATCAAATCAAATCAAATCAAATTTTATTGGTCACATGCGCCGAATACAACAGGTGCAGACATTACAGTGAAATGCTTACTTACAGCCCTTAACCAACAGTGCATTTATTTTAAACAAAAAAGTAAGAATAAAACAACAACAAAAAAGTGTTGAGAAAAAAAGAGCAGAAGTAAAATAAAGTGACAGTAGGGAGGCTATATATACAGTAAAATAAAGTGACAGTAGGGAGGCTATATATACAGGGGGGTACCGTTGCATAGTCAATGTGCGGGGGCACCGGCTAGTTGAGGTAGTTGAGGTAATATGTACATGTGGGTAGAGTTAAAGTGACTATGCATAAATACTTAACAGAGTAGCAGCAGCGTAAAAAGGATGGGGTGGGGGGGCAGTGCAAATAGTCCGGGTAGCCATGATTAGCTGTTCAGGAGTCTTATGGCTTGGGGGTAGAAGCTGTTGAGGAGTCTTATGGACCTAGACTTGGCACTCCGGTACCGCTTGCCGTGCGGTAGCAGAGAGAACAGTCTATGACTAGGGTGGCTGGAGTCTTTGACAATTTTGAGGGCCTTCCTCTGACACCGCCTGGTATAGAGGTCCTGGATGGCAGGGAGCTTTGCCCCAGTGATGTACTGGGCCGTACGCACTACCCTCTGTAGTGCCTTGCGGTCAGAGGCCAAGCAGTTGCCATACCAGGCGGTGATGCAACCAGTCAGGATGCTCTCGATGGTGCAGCTGTAGAATTTTTTGAGGATCTGACGACCCATGCCAAATCTTTTTAGTCTCCTGAGGGGGAATAGGCTTTGTCGTGCCCTCTTCACGACTGTCTTGGTGTGTTTGGACCATGATAGTTCGTTGGTGATGTGGACACCAAGGAACTTGAAGCTCTCGACCTGTTCCACTACAGCCCCGTCGATGAGAATGGGGGCGTGCTCAGTCCTCTTTTTTTTCCTGTAGTCCACAATCATCTCCTTTGTCTTGGTCACGTTGAGGGAGAGGTTGTTGTCCTGGCACCACACGGCCAGATCTCTGACCTCCTCCCTATAGGCTGTCTCATCGTTGTCGGTGATCAGGCCTACCACTGTTGTGTCGTCGGCAAACTTAATGATGGTGTTGGAGTCGTGCCTGGCCATGCAGTCATGGGTGAACAGAGAGTACAGGAGGGGACTGAGCACGCACCCCTGAGGGGCCCCCGTGTTGAGGATCAGTGTGGCAGATGTGTTGTTACCTACCCTTACCACCTGGGGGCGGCCCGTCAGGAAGTCCAGGATCCAGTTGCAGAGGGAGGTGTTTAGTCCCAGGATCCTTAGCTTAGTGATGAGCTTAGAGGGCACTATGGTGTTGAATGCTGAGCTGTAGTCAATGAATAGCATTCTCACGTAGGTGTTCCTCTTGTCCAGGTGGGAAAGGGCAGTGTGGAGTGCGATAGAGATTGCATCATCTGTGGATCTGTTGGGGCGGTATGCAAATTGGAGTGGGTCTAGGGTTTCTGGGATTATGCTGTTGATGTGAGCCATGACCAGTCTTTCAAAGCACTTCATGGCTACAGACGTCAGTGCTACGGGTCGGTAGTCATTTAGGCAGGTTATCTTAGAGTTCTTGGGCACGGGGACTATGGTGGTCTGCTTGAAACATGTTGGTATTACAGACTCAGTCAGGGACATGTTGAAAATGTCAGTGAAGACACTTGCCAGTTGGTCAGCACATGCTCGGAGTACATGTCCTGGTAATCCGTCTGGCCCTGCGGCCTTGTGAATGTTGACCTGCTTAAAAGTCTTACTCACATCGGCTACGGAGAGCGTGATCACATAGTCGTCCGGAACAGCTGGTGCTCTCATGCATGCTTCAGTGTTGCTTGCCTCGAAGCGAGCATAGAAGTGGTTTAGCTCGTCTGGTAGGCTTGTGTCACTGGGCAGCTCGCGGCTGTGCTTCCCTTTGTAGTCTGTAATAGTTTTCAAGCCCTGTATCTGATCGACTCTCCTGCGTACCCAGTGGTGCTGGGAATTCCCTGGTTAAGCACCCATAACCATGCTATTTCGTGGCAACAGAGGGCTCTCGATGGGTGGTCTGCTCAGTGTGAGGGGCGATGTCTGGGTGTTTCCGTGGGGGCAACTTCGGTGGAAAGTCCAAACTAAGTGCCCGCACTGCACATTCCGCCTGAATATGGGGATTTAGCTCTTGTGTTTAGCAAAACTAGGGCGACGCAGTTGCCTCCCCATAGACAGGGGGATTGTGCGATTGATCTCCAGGCAGGAGCAGCGCTCCCACGGAGCCATGTGTATCCTTTGTCTCAAGAGGAGAGAAAAGCTATGGAGACTTACATAGCCGAATCTTTGAGACAGGGATACATTCGGCCTTCCACTTCCCCCGCCTCTTCGAGTTTCTTTTTTGTGAAAAAGAAAGATGGAGGGTTGCGCCCGTGCATTGATTACCGTGGTCTCAATCAGATTACTGTGAAATACAGTTATCCACTCCCTCTGATTGCGACCATGACGGAGTCATTGCATGGGGCGCGGTTTTTCACAAAATTGGATCTCAGGAGCGCGTATAACTTGGTGCGCATTAGGGAGGGCGATGAATGGAAAACAGCGTTTAGTACCACGTCAGGTCATTTAGAGTATCTTGTCATGCCATATGGGTTGATGAATGCTCCATCAGTCTTCCAATCCTTCGTAGATGACATTTTCCGGGATATGCAGGGACAAGGGGTGGTCGTGTACATTGATGACATTCTGGTGTACTCGTCTACCCGAGCCGAGCATATAACCCTGGTGCGTCGTGTATTGAGGAGGCTGTTGGAGCACGACCTATACGTCAAGGCAGAGAAATGTCTGTTTTTCCAGGAGTCGGTCTCCTTTTTGGGTTATCGGTTGTCCGCTTCAGGGGTAAGTATGGAGGTGGATCGTGTGTCCGCTGTGCGTAATTGGCAAACCCCAACTACTGTAAAAGAGGTGCAGCAGTTTTTGGGCTTTGCGAATTACTACCGGAGGTTTATCCGGGGTTTTGGACAGGTTGCAGCTCCCATCACGTCCCTTCTGAAGGGGGGTCCGGTGCGACTGCAGTGGTCAGCCGATGCGGACAGGGCCTTTAGGAGACTGAAGGACCTGTTTACGTCGGCTCCGGTGCTGGCGCATCCGGATCCCGCATTACCCTTTCAGGTTGAGGTAGACGCATCTGAGGCTGGTATAGGGGCCGTTCTCTCTCAACGGTCCGGCACGCCACCTAAACTCCGCCCCTGTGCTTTTTACTCAAAGAAGCTCAGTCCGGCGGAGCGTAACTATGACGTTGGGGACAGGGAGCTGTTAGCTGTAGTTCAAGCCCTTAAGGTGTGGAGGCATTGGCTTGAGGGGGCTCAACACCCTTTCCTCATTTTGACTGACCATCGGAACCTGGAGTACATCCGGGCAGCGAGGAGACTGAACCCTCGCCAGGCTCGATGGAGTATGTTTCTCACCAGGTTCGTATTTAAAATCACGTACATCCCTGGGTCCCAGAATGGTAAGGCAGATGCGCTGTCCCGGCGGTATGACACGGAGGAGAGGTCCGTTGAGCCCACTCCCATACTACCGGAGTCTTTCCTTGTGGCACCGGTGGTGTGGGAGGTCGATGCCGAAATCGAGCGAGCGTTGTGTACCGACCCCAGCCCTCCACAGTGTCCTGAGGGTCGGAAGTACGTTCCGCTCGAGATTCGGGATCGACTCATTTACTGGGCTCACACGTCACCCTCCTCTGGACATCCGGGTATCGGCCGGACAGTGCATTGCCTTAGCACTAAATACTGGTGGCCCACTTTGGCTAGGGATATGAGGGTGTATGTCTCCTCCTGCTCGGTGTGCGCCCAGTGTAAGGCGCCCCGACATCTGCCCAGGGGTAAGTTACAGCCCCTACCCGTTCCACAACGACCATGGTCCCACCTCTCGGTGGATTTTGTAACAGACCTTCCCCTCTCTCAGGGGAATACCACCATCCTGTTCGTTGTGGACCGGTTCTCTAAGGCCTGTCGTCTTCTCCCTATGTCGGGTCTTCCTACTGCCCTACAGACCGCTGAGGCCCTATTTACCCACGTCTTCCGGCATTACTGGGTCCCCGAGGATATAGTGTCTGATCGAGGCCCCCAGTTTACCTCCCGGGTGTGGAGAGCGTTTATGGAGCGTTTGGGGGTCTCGGTTAGCCTTACCTCGGGGTACCACCCGGAGAGTAATGGGCAGGTAGAACGTGTCAACCAGGATGTGGGTAGGTTTCTGAGGTCGTATTGCCAGGACCGGCCTGAGGAGTGGGCGCGTTACATTCCCTGGGCCGAGATGGCCCAGAACTCTCTCCGCCACTCCTCTACCAACCTAACCCCTTTCCAATGTGTATTAGGTTACCAGCCGGTTCTGGCACCATGGCAGCAGAGCCAGATCGAGGCCCCTGCGGTGGATGATTGGATGAGGCGCTCGGAAGAGACGTGGAACGCTGCCCACGTCCACCTGCAGCGGGCCGTCCGTCGTCACAAGGCGAGCGCCGATCTCCACCGCAGTGAGGGGCCGGTGTACGCACCCGGAGATCGAGTCTGGCTCTCTACCAGAAACCTACCCCTCCGCCTGCCCTGCCGGAAGCTGGGTCGGCGGTTTGTGGGGCCCTTTAAAGTCCTGAGAAGATTGAACGAGGTGTGTTATAAGTTACATTTACCTGTTGAATATAAGAATATTAACCCCTCGTTCCATGTGTCTCTTCTCAGGCCGGTGGTAGCTGGTCCACTCCAGGACAATGAGATAGGAGAGACTCCTCCGCCCCCTTTGGACATCGAGGGGGCTCCGGCGTACACCGTTCGGTCCATCTTGGACTCCAGACGCCGGATGGGGGGTCTCCAGTATCTCGTGGAGTGGGAGGGGTACGGCCCGGAGGAGCGGTGCTGGGTGCCGCGGAGGGACATCCTAGACCCATCTCTCCTGTCGGAGTTCCACCGGGACCATCCCGCGCGCCCTGCTCCGCGTCCTCCTGGTCCTCCCCGAGGCTGGGGTCGGCGCACGGCTGGAGCCGCGCGTCAAGGGGTGGGTACTGTCACGGTTTCGGCCGAGGCTGCTCCTCCTCCTGGTTCGGGCAGGCTTCGGCGGTCGTCGTCCCCGGAGTACTAGCTGCCACCGATCTATGTTTCATGTTCGTTTGGTTTGGTCTTGATGTTGTACACCTGTGTCTAGTTAGTCCTCGTTAGTGTTCTATTTAGTTCTCGTTGTGTGTGCCTGTGTTTGTGTGTGATTGCGCTTCTGTTTCGTGTTGGAGCTACATTTTCCCTCCAGTGTTGGAGAGGTTATTTTGCACATGTTTGTGCGCTGTTTGTTTTGTCGCCTGTGTGCGCCGTGTATTCGCCTTCGGGCTTATTGTGCTTTTGTCGTTTATAAATATTGCACTAAAGCCTTTGGACTGAGCCTCTGCGTCCTGCGCATGATTCATACACCACACCCACCTTCAGCACCCCTTGACAGAGGAATTGTGATAAACTGAGTTTAAATGTGTTTGGCTATGTAAACTTCCCACTTCAGCTGTTTATACATATATTTTCAACAAATATATTTCCCTTTATTACTTTCCAACCCCACCATCCCTTCCCCAATTGGAGTAAACTAGTGAACAACAACGCTTAGGCCTCTACTTCCAGCTTATACATACTATATACATTTTATGGACACAGTCAATTTTACAATAATTATATTTTGTTTGTTTTTACTCCTGAACTTCCTCTACCCTCAACTTCCTCCGATCATTTTCATGATGTCCATCCTGTTTGCTTCTATATGCCATATCTTTCTAACTGTGCTCTTTCACAAAAGCTCTCAACCTATAACCTATATACTTTTTATGGACACAGTATGCTTTACATTAGTTATCTTGTTGTTGTTAGTTGTTATTAGTCCCATCCTTCAGCTCCATTCAACCCCTCCCATCTATCTCTTAACACCATCCATATTGGATTTCTATTTTCCATATATTTTTCAACTGTATTGTGATGTTTCACAAAAGTTCTGAACCTTTCTATTCTCATTGTTTCTACAGATTCAAAATTGAAAATAAACATTTTTGCTAAAAGTATTATTATACATATTTGGGATATGTATTCCGAGTATATCCACATCACCATCAGACAATTTTATTTGTAAACTACATGGTAATGTAAAAATGGTATTTTTTAGTTATCCAATACGTAATATAGTACATTTATCATAATTTGGTTGCAATCCCTAGAGGTTAGAAAATTTATCTAGATCATCTACGAGGCTGTGGAGGGATTCAAGTTGTGGATTTAAAAGAAAACATGAATCATCGTACAATGGTACATTGTATTTGAAAAAGTTCAAAAAGTATTTCAAAAAGTATTTGATCCCCTGCTGATTTTGTACATTTGCCCACTGACAAAGACATGATCAGTCTATAATTTTAATGGTAGGTTCATTTGAATAGTGAGAGACAGAAAAACAAAACAAAAATCCAGAAAAACACATGTCAAAAATGTTATAAATTGATTTGCATTTTAATGAGGGACTGACCAATAAACATTCACATGGGCGTGGTCTGTCACATAAATGCATACAAATCAGTCACGGATATTAGTATTGTAACGAAACTTGGTACACATGTTCCAAACACTGTGAAGACCTAACATATGGAAGCACATTCATATCGACCTCACGGTGGCGCTATAATGCTCACATTTTTCTATCTCTTGATCTGTTTGACTCAGAGTGATGACATTTGGCACACATGCTCAAGGCTATGAGTCTAGCTAAACCGTAAAATATGGTTGAGTTTGGCTACACTGTAGCACAGTTGGACAGGAAAAAACATTCATGCAAGCTGTGAGCCCAAGAAACCAGTGTGGGGGGGGGGGGGGGTACTGTGTCAGTCCCTAAACAGAGCCAACAAAGGCGGATTTGAAGGCTGTTGCTATTTCATCCTGTGGTACACCGTCATTCACATTGATTTCCAGTCTTTTTGCAGTGTTACTATGGTCTTTCCCTGTTAACTTTTTTAGATTCTCCCAGATCAATTTATAATTTCCCTTTGCTTCACCAATTAGGTTGATTAAAAGCTGGCCTTGGCCTGCCTGATTTCTTTCATCACCTTATTTGTCAACATGGTGAACCTACGTCTGTCTCTAATCTGGACTTTAAGGCTGTTTTTAGAGCATGATCTCATTCTGTCATCAGTTTCCAGATTTCTCCATTTAGCCAAGGAAGAGTACTCTTTTTAGCCAGGTTTTGAATTTGATTTTCTTTAGGAAGCCATTTATTGTGGTCTCGATTGTGGATTGAAAAAACCTGACTATCAGCTTCCACATTCGTATAGGACAAGAGATCATTCCAGTTAATTTCCTTAATTGTGTTTTCAAAATCATTTAATTCCACTCTTATCTATTCTGAGCTGATCAGGCTTTCTAACAGTAGAGAGGTTCAACCTGTTCTTGGAAATCCTTCTGGCTATAAGTGTCAGATTATGATCAGACAGCCCCGTAACCATATTGAATGATTTAGTCACTCTCTGGTTTATTAATGAACATTAGATCAATCTGTGTTTCAGAGCAACAAGTCACCCTGGTTGGCCTTTTTAACTAGCTGTCTAAGGTCAAAGGTATTAGTGATCCGTTAGAGGGTTTTCCTACAAGACTTGTCTTCAATAATTAATGTTAAAAGATGACCGCTTTCCCAAAATCACATTCCCTAAGCATGTTATTAAACTGATGAAAAAACAGACTTGGTGGAAGGTGGTCTAGACGTTCCTTTTGGGGAGACAGTGGAACGTTCAGGCCTATACACTGTCATTATCAATCTGTTTACATCGGATGTGTTCTTTAATGTCAATCATCAGACCCCCTCCTCTTCCTCCAATCCTGTCTCTCCTGAAAACGTTGTAGCCGGGCACAATCAAAGCAGCAGATGGAGTTTTTTTTTTTTTATGGAGCCATGTCTCTGAAAGCCAGAGGAAGTCAAGGTTGGAGTCTGTGAGAAGATGTTGAATTTGGTCACTTTTTGGAATGACACTGCGAATGTTCAAGAAACCCCCTTAGTAGTCCCTTGGGACCCAGACGACCAGAGAGTCATTGACACATTGAAAAAAAGTAACATTTCCTGTGTTTTCTGATGACTGGGTTTAGGTGTAATGTAGACGCAAGGAAGCAGGAAGCAGGAAGCAGGAAGCAGTTAGTTTAATAACAACGAACATGGAGTGATACAAAACACAGAGAAGCTTGGAAACATAAAGTACCTGATGACTGATAACAACAGAGGGCTATATCACATTTACATTTTTGTCATTTAGCAGACGCTCTTATCCAGAGCGACTTACAGTTAGTGAGTGCATACATTTTTATTTTTTATACTGGCCCCCCGTGGGAATCTAACCCACAACCCTGGCGTTGCAAACGCCATGCTCTACCAACTGAGCTACATCCCTCCCGGCCATTCCCTCCCCTACCCTGGACGACGCTGGGCCAATTGTGCGCCGCCCATGAGTCTCCCGGTCGCGGTCGGCTATATAAAGGCTCATCAAGGGAGTCATGAAGTCCAGGTGTGACAGATGAGTCGCAGGTGTGCGCAATGATGGTTGCCAGGTGTGCGTAATGACGGTTGCCAGGTGTGCGCAATGATGGTTGCCAGGTGTGCGTAATGACGGTTGCCAGGTGTGCGTAATGACGGTTGCCAGGTGTGCGTAATGATGGTTGCCAGGTGTGCGTAATGACGGTTGCCAGGTGTGCGTAATGACGGTTGCCAGGTGTGCGTAATGATGGTTGCCAGGTGTGCGTAATGACGGTTGCCAGGTGTGCGTAATGACGGTTGCCAGGTGTGCGTAATGACGGTTGCCAGGTGTGCTTAATGATGGTTGCCAGGTGTGCGTAATGACGGTTGCCAGGTGTGCGTAATGACGGTTGCCAGGTGTGCGTAATGACGGTTGCCAGGTGTGCGTAATAATGGTTGCCAGGTGTGCGTAATGATGGTTGCCAGGTGCGCGTAATGATGGTTGCCAGGTGTGCGTAACGATGGTTGCCAGGTGTGCGTAATGATGGTTGCCAGGTGTGCGTAATGATGGTTGCCAGGTGTGCGTAACGATGGTTGTCAGGTGTGCGTAACGATGGTTGCCAGGTGTGCGTAAGGATGGTTGCCAGGTGTGCGTAATGATGGTTGCCAGGTTTGCGTAATGACGGTTGCCAGGTGTGCGTAATGATGGTTGCCAGGTGTGCGTAATGATGGTTGCCAAGTGTGCGTAATGATGGTTGCCAGGTGCGCGTAATGATGGTTGCCAGGTGTGCGTAATGAGGGTTGCCAGCTGCGCGTAATGATGGTTGCCAGGTGTGCGTAATGATGGTTGCCAGGTGTGCGTAATGATGGTTGCCAGGTGTGCGTAACGACGGTTGCCAGGTGTGCATAATGACGGTTGGCAGGTGCGCGTAATGACGGTTGCCAGGTGTGCGTAATGATGGTTGCCAGGTGCGCGTAATGATGGTTGCCAGGTGTGCGTAATGATGGTTGCCAGGACCGGTGGTTAGTAAACCAGCGACGTCGAGCGCCGGAGCGGGGGAGCGGAGCGGGGGAGTGGGGGTAGACGTGACATTAGGCTGTTTTGTTTTCTTTTGTTTCGTTTTGATTAGGGGCAGTTCGGTAGTGCTATTAACTATCCCTTCCGCTTGCACTGGACGCGGGGAACTAATTAAAACAGTTTACGTGCCAGAAGCACGGAGATAGTGTATTGCAACTTGGATATGTTTGGAGAGTCAAATTTCATCTTGGAGCCGGGTGACTCGAGACAAATCATGGGACCACACCACTCACCCACTTCCGTGGCGGCGATGATTAGAGGACGCGGCCAGCCACTGCTCCCCACTCCGGTGAGTATCGCTGGCTCGGTGATGTTAGGCCCAGGGTTGAGTTGCACATCCCCGAAGAGCAGGAGGCTAGTGAACAGGTCGTTCAGTAGTTTCCGATAGATGTTGGACTTGTGTTTGTTACTTCTAAACGATTCAGTCGAATAGGGAGTCAGGTAGACTCAGCCATTATTCAGAACATTATGGTATGTTGTGTATTGTCCGCTCCCGTGGAATGGTGAACCAAGGTGTTTGTCTGGGGGCGTTGGTATTCCCCGACAGTAGACTGATTGTGTCATCCCAGCAAGGACACACTGAGATTATCAGTAGAGCAGCTACATAGCTGACAATCGTGGCAATAACTGCGCTTTAAATCTTTGCATGAGTTACTTAGCTGGGTTCCGCGTGCACCTGATGTTTTAGATCAAATAACCTGCCGCACCACGCCCCCCCTTCTGTCTGCCATCTTGCATTTAGTGTGTGTGTGTGTGTGTGTGATAGTCTGTGTGTGTATATGTTAGAGTGTCAGTGTGTGTGTGTGGAAAGAGAGAGAGAGAGAGAGAGAGAGAGAGAGAGAGAGAGAGAGAGAGAGAGAGAGAAGAGAGAGAGAGAGAGAGAGAGAGAGAGAGAGGGAGAGAGAGAGAGAGAGAGAGAGAGAGAGAGAGAGAGAGAGAGAGGGATAGAGAGATATATTGTTAGTTTGTATATTATCATAGACAGTGTTCTTGATTTAAATCTTAAATGTGAGAATGGCTCTTGCCATTAGACAAATGCCACACCGACGTACCTGGACACAATTCTGTATTATATTGATGTACTATTTTCCTCACAAACAGAGAGAGAGAGAGAGAGGAAACCACAGCGTCAGAGAGATAGAGAGAGAGAGAGAGACAGCATCACTGTAACCTCAATATTCATGATGACCCAAAAGAGAGCAAACATACAGCAGATTAAATTCCCATTAAATTCTTGGCTGCTCTTATTGCTGTTATTGGCACAGGTGATTCTCGCATGGTGTGGACACACACCCATCTCTCACAGTTGGCACTGTTCAGTGGAAATGGAGGAGCAGCACATCACCGCAGTCACGTTCCACTTCCTGTACAATATGAATCGCAGCATTGCCAGGCGACCTGAGAGAGAGAGAGAGAGAGAGTGTGTGTGTGAGAGAGGGAGAATTGGGTGGCCCAGAACAGCTATGGGGCTGATGCCTCCTGTCGACTGAAATTAAATGAGAACTTAATGGCTGGAGTTCTTTGTGGTGGAGCATTGGTCATCATGGAAAGATGAGTCTTAAATGGTACCACATTCCCTATATACAGTAGTGCACTACTTTTAACCAGGGCCTATAGGGTCTATGTAGGGAATAGGGTGCCATTAGAGACGTAGCCTCAGACATCATGGACCAGGAGACCAAGTGGTTTTTAGACACACCTCAGACATCATGGACCAGGAGACCAAGTGGTTTTTAGACACACCTCAGTCATCAGGAGACCAGAACAGCTTCTCTGTGCTATCTGAATCAGAGTTTCCAGTTTGTTTGGCTTCCGTAAAGCTGATAGTGATTCACGGCCTGATTTACTGCCCACCCCATTGGGCAACACTGATTGGAATAATGTTATTATAACCAGTTTTACGTTTATTTGTTTCATTACAAACAGTTTTGCCAACTGACTCTTTTTGAGTCACTGTCTGCTTGCCCCTCTAACCCTGCTCTATTGAATTCACAGAAGATAGGTTGTAATTACAGTATTCAAAGTGAGTGGGAGTTTACCTTGACGCGATTCTCTTCCAACTCCTCCGCACCTGCGTTTGATGGTTACCAGTAAAAATTATTTTCATAGTCATGTCGTCAAAATATTGATTTCTTCACCGTAGTCCTTGATCTATCTCTCTGAGAAAACCGAGGGAGCAGGATATAATGCTAATGATATTATTCATTGATATTTTCCTGCTGTGAGATCTTCTAGACAATGATTCATTTGGAAAGGAAACTAGCGCTAGCTAGCTCATTATCATCTCTAGCCACAGTGGAAGAGGTATAACCACTGGGAAATTAAAGTAGATTTTCTTTTTGGTGGATTCACAGATTTCTGAAAAAAAATAAAAATTGTCAAAAAAAGTATGAATAATGCATTCATGTTCTAAATCTCTGAGAAGACAGAAAGGCCTGCAGGTCTGTAGACATTAACAGTCATTACATCTTTAATCATCACTGCTAATTCCTTTCAAAAGAGCCTGCTTTTATCATGTACTACTTTTATCTTGTCCAACAATGAAACGTAATGAAATTAGTCCTTAAACACCATCTAACTATTCACTGTATCTCCATCCCCCACTCTCTTTGTCTCTGTATCTCTCTCCCTTTCTCTCTCTGTCTCTGTATCTCTCTCCCCCTCTCTCTCTGTCTCTGTATCTCCCCCCCCCCCCCCCTCTCTCTCTCTCTCTCTCTTCTCTCTCTTCTCTCTCCTCCCATCCTTAGACAGGGTTCAGGATGGATAAGATATCTTTTTTGAAGCCAACCTAAAATATATCATGCTAATTTGCTAAAGTGAGGAGTGCAGAGGTACGGCATGCAAATTAGGTATATCACCCAGAATGGTTATGAGTTCTGAAATACATTATAAATAAATCTGCTTTTTTTGGGAAGAGGGGAAGGAGGGTGTGTGTGTGAGGAAGGAGGGTGTGTGTGTGTGGGGGGGGGGGGGGGGGAGGAGTGTGTTTGTGTGTGTGGGGGGGGGGGGGGGGGGGGGGGGGGGAGTGTGTGGGGAAGGAGTGTGTGTGTGTGTGTGTGTGTGTGTGTGTGTGTGTGTGTGTGTGTGTGTGTATCAGTGGGGGAGGACGGCTCATAATAACGCCTGGAATGGAGCAAATGGAATGACATCATCATGTCTTTCATGTATTTGATTCCATTCCACCAATTCCGCTCCAGCCATTACCATGAGCCCGTCCTCCCCAACCATTCCACTGATTCCGCTCCAGCCATTACCATGAGCCCGTCCTCCCCAACCATTCCACTGATTCCGCTCCAGCCATTACCACGAGCCCGTCCTCCCCAACCATTCCACTGATTCCGCTCCAGCCATTACCATGAGCCCGTCCTCCCCAACCATTCCACTGATTCCGCTCCAGCCATTACCATGAGCCCGTCCTCCCCAACCAGTCCACTGATTCCGCTCCAGCCATTACCACGAGCCCGTCCTCCCCAACCATTCCACTGATTCCGCTCCAGCCATTACCACGAGCCCGTCCTCCCCAACCATTCCACTGATTCCGCTCCAGCCATTACCATGAGCCCGTCCTCCCCAACCAGTCCACTGATTCCACTCCAGCCATTACCATGAGCCCGTCCTCCCCAACCATTCCACCCATTCCGCTCCAGCCATTACCATGAGCCCGTCCTCCCCAATTAAGGTGTCACCAACCTCCTGTGGTGTATGTGTGTGTGTGTGTGTGTGTGTTTGGTTTTACTATCCTTGTGGGGACCAGAAGGCCTCAAAAAACATAGTAAAACAAGGAACATTCGGACAAATGACATTTCGCTTCGCTCCTACGTCACCACAAGGAAAAAGGTTATTTTAGGCTTAGGGTTAGAATTCAGGTTAGAATTTGTGTTAGAGTTTTAGGCTTAGGTTTAGGTCGTAAGGTTAAGTTTAGGTTCAGGGTTAGGGGTTTGGGGTTAAGGTGGAGAGAAGGAGAGGGTGGAGACAAGGAGGGGGTGGAGACAAGGAGGGGGTGGAGACAAAGAGGGGGTGGAGACAAGGAGGGGGTGGAGACAAGGAGGGGGTGGAGACAAAGAGGGGGTGGAGAGAAGGAGGGGGTGGAGAGAAGCACATCTGCACAGATTGCTTATTAAATTGAATCAGTGGCAGATGTGAGTGCTGCGAGTCATACATTTAAAGACGGCGCTGAGGTAAATTGAGTGCCAAGCAAAGGGCACTCAATCTACAGAGACAGACAGTGGGATGATTGGGATAACTACTGTCAACAGAGACCTCAATCTACAGAGACAGACAGTGGGATGATTGGGCTAACTACTGTCAACAGAGACCTACATCTACAGAGACAGAGAGTGGGATGATTGGGCTAACTACTGTCAACAGAGACCTACATCTACAGAGACAGACAGTGGGATGATTGGGCTAACTACTGTCAACAGAGACCTCAATCTACAGAGACAGACAGTGGGATGATTGGGCTAACTACTGTCAACAGAGACCTCAATCTACAGAGACAGACAGTGGGATGATTGGGCTAACTACTGTCAACAGAGACCTACATCTACAGAGACAGAGAGTGGGATGATTGGGCTAACTACTGTCAACATAGACATACATCTACAGAGGCAGACAGTGGGATGATTGGGCTAACTACTGTCAACAGAGACCTCAATCTACAGAGACACACAGTGGGATGATTGGGCTAACTACTGTCAACAGAGACCTCAATCTACAGAGACAGACAGTGGGATGATTGGGCTAACTACTGTCAACAGAGACCTCAATCTACAGAGACAGACAGTGGGATGATTGGGCTAACTACTGTCAACAGAGACCTCAATCTACAGAGACAGAGAGTGGGATGATTGGGCTAACTACTGTCAACAGAGACCTCAATCTACAGAGACAGACAGTGGGATGATTGGGCTAACTACTGTCAACAGAGACCTACATCTACAGAGACAGACAGTGTGATGTTTGGGCTAACTAATGTCAACAGAGACCTACATCTACAGAGACAGACAGTGGGGTGATTGGGCTAACTACTGTCAACATGGACCTGGGGCTCTCGTATATATGTTTTTCTTCGTTTTGTTATCACCAGATTACCTTGGTACAGGACAGGGTCTTAATATTTCACAGTCCCCAGTCCTGATGTCCATTAATATTCACCTGAGCTTGTTATTGAGAATCTGTATGTGGACGCTAAGAGAGGCTGGGAGAGTCTGGGAGAGGCTATGAGATGATGGAGAGGCTGGGAGAGTCTGGGAGAGGCTAAGAGAGGCTGGGAGAGGCTGTAAGAGGCTATGACATGATGGAGAGGCTGGGAGAGGCTAAGAAAGGCTGGGAGAGGCTATGAGATGATGGAGAGGCGCAGTGGTCTAAGGCACTGTATCGCAGTGCTAACTGTGCCACTAGAGATCCTGGTTCGAATCCAGGCTCTGTCGCAGCCGGCCGCGACCAGGAGACTCATGGGCGGCGCACAATTGGCCCAGCGTCGTCCAGGGTAGGGGAGGGAATGGCCGGTAGGGATGTAGCTCAGTTGATAGAGCATGGCGTTTGCAACGCCAGGGTTGTGGGTTAGATTCCCACGGGGGCCAGTATAAAAAAAAAATATATATATATATGTATTCACTAACTGTAAGTCGCTCTGGATAAGAGCGTCTGCTAAATCACTAAAATGTAAATGTAAGAGGCTATGAGATGATGGAGAGGCTGGGAGAGGCTGGGAGAGGCTATGAGAGGCTGGGAGAGTCTGTAAGAGGCTATGAGAGGCTGGGAGAGTCTGTAAGAGGCTATGAGAGGCTGGGAGAGTCTGTAAGAGAATATGAGAGGCTGGGAGAGTCTGTAAGAGGCTATGAGAGGCTGGGAGAGTCTGTAAGAGGCTAAGAGATGATGGAGAGGCTGGGAGAGTCTGGGAGAGGCTATGAGAGGCTGGGAGAGTCTGGGAGAGGCTATGAGATGATGGAGAGGCTGGGAGAGCCTATGAGAGGCTTTGAGAAGCTGGGAGAGGCTGGGAGAGTCTATGAGAGTCTATGAGAGGCTGGGAGAGGCTGGGAGAGTCTATGAGAGCCTATGGGAGGCTGGGAGAGGCTGGGAGAGCCTATGAGAGCCTATGGGAGGCTGGGAGAGGCTGGGAGAGCCTATGAGAGCCTATGAGAGGCTGGGAGAGGATGGGATAGGATTCTCTCTCTCTCTCTCTCTCTCTCGCTCTTTCTCTCTGGCTCAGGATAAAATAGTTGCAGGCCTTAACACAGTCATTTGATAATGAACATTCACAAGAAAGTGCTTTGTTCTCATCTATAGTTAGTTTCAGTCATCAATATTTATAAAAACGAAAGACTTGGAAGTGACAGCCTCATGCATATCTATCCATCCCCCACAGTTCCCTAAGCATGATCACACACTGTCATTCTAAACTCAAACCACCAAGCCTCACCACAAGCACTGAGCAGTATTTCTAAGACGCACACACACACACACACACACACACGTACACAGAGAGAGAGAGAGAGAGACTAAACTCAAATCCCTTAGCAACACAACCACCGAGCATTAAAGGGCTCTGTTCAGTCAGACCCGCTTTAGGCCACATCTGCATAGCAGTTGTTTCGGCGGGTATCGGAGGTGGAACTACATCAGAGCTGTCAAATCCACAATCGGCTCCCGTCATTATGCCGTACCTAAAAGCGGACAACGACATGGTCTGCACCGAGTCGAATAACGCTGCTCTACATAGTACACTACTATCACAGGACTCTGATCAACAGTAGTGCCCTATAAAGGGAACAGAATGCTATTTGGAATGCACCCTTGGAGGGGCTTGTGAGAGGTGTTCCTCCTGACTCCCCCCTCTCTGTCACCCCCACCGGGGTGAGACCTGATGGATGGGGCTGTCTCCCCCCTCTCTGTCACCCCCACCGGGGTGAGACCTGATGGATGCGGCTGTCTCCCCCCTCTCTGTCACCCCCACCGGGGTGAGACCTGATGGATGGGGCTGTCTCCCCACTCTCTGTCACCCCCACCGGGGTGAGACCTGATGGATGCGGCTGTCTCCCCCCTCTCTGTCACCCCCACCGGGGTGAGACCTGATGGATGGGGCTGTCTCCCCCCTCTCTGTCACCCCCACCGGGGTGAGACCTGATGGATGGGGCTGTCTCCCCACTCTCTGTCACCCCCACCGGGGTGAGACCTGATGGATGGGGCTGTCTCCCCCCTCTCTGTCACCCCCACCGGGGTGAGACCTGATGGAAGGGGCTGTCTCCCCCCTCTCTGTCAACCCGACTGGGATGAGACCTGATGGATGGGGCTGTATCCCCCCTCTCTGTCACCCCCACCGGGGTGAGACCTGATGGATGGGGCTGTCTCTCCCCTCTCTGTCACCCCCATCGGGGTGAGACCTGATGGATGGGGCTGTCTCCCCCCCTCTCTGTCACCCCCACCGGGATGAGACCTGATGGATGGGGATGTCTCCCCCCTGCCTGTCACCCCCACCGGGGTGAGACCTGATGGATGGGGCTGTCTCCTCCCTCTCTGTCAACCCACCAGGATGAGACCTGATGGATGGGGCTGTCTCCTCCCTCTCTGTCACCCCCACCGGGGTGAGACCTGATGGATGGGGCTGTCTCCCCCCTCTCTGTCACCCCCACCGGGGTGAGACCTGATGGATGCGGCTGTCTCCCCCCTCTCTGTCACCCCCACCGGGGTGAGACCTGATGGATGGGGCTGTCTCCTCCCTCTCTGTCACCCCCACCGGGGTGAGACCTGATGGATGGGGCTGTCTCCCCCCTCTCTGTCACCCCCACCGGGGTGAGACCTGATGGATGGGGCTGTCTCCCCCCTCTCTGTCACCCCCACCGGGGTGAGACCTGATGGATGGGGCTGTCTCCCCCCTCTCTGTCACCCCCACCGGGGTGAGACCTAATGGATGGGGCTGTCTCCCCCCTCTCTGTCAACCCCACCGGGGTGAGACCTGATGGATGGGGCTGTCTCCCCCCTCTCTGTCAACCCACCGGGATGAGACCTGATGGATGGGGCTGTCTCCTCCCTCTCTGTCAACCCACCGGGATGAGACCTGATGGATGGGGCGGTGTTGATCGACATGCTTTGTAGGACGTCAAATCAGATGAAACGGTCTCTCTCTCTCTATCACGTTATAAATCACCCACTGAGATGTAGAGGAATGTGTATTCACTTTCTACAATAAATCACAGTTATCCTTCATCGAAGAGTCAATTATCTATGGCACAACAAATGGCTCCGGTTATAACCTTGAGGACTGGGGATGGGGATCGACTCAGAGAGACTGGCCTGTGAATCATTCAAATCTGGCCTTTAGAATGAACAAACCCTAGTTTTGTGTTGTGTACATGTAATGGAACCTTTATTTTGAAAGGGAGCCATTCTGCGACCAAGGTCTCTTTATTTTGAAAGGGAGCCCATGCCTTTGTTCCTTCGGCTGTCCATAGAGGAGAACCCTTTTTGGTTCCAGGTAGAACCCTTTTGGGTTCCATATAGCACCATCTGGGTTCCACCTGGAAAACCCAAAAGGGTTCTACCTGGAACCAAAAAGGGTTCTACCTGGAACCAAAAAGGGTTCTACATGGAACCAAAAAGGGTTCTACCTGGAACCAAAAAGGGTTATCCTATGGAACCATTTTAGGTTCTAGATAGCACCAGTTTTTCCAAGAGTGTACAGATATAGACAAACATAACATTTACATTATGTTTATATTTAAGTCATTTAGCAGACGCTCTTATCCAGAGCGACATACAAATTGGTGCATTCAACTTAGGATAGCCTGTGGGACAACCACCCTTTTTTATTAATTTTTTTTATGGGGAGGGGGGTGGTAGAAGGTTTACTGTTATACTATTCCAGGTATTCCTTAAAGAGGTAGGGTTTCAAGTGTCTCTGGAAGGATGTCAGTGACTCTGCTGTCCTGGCGTCGTGGGGGAGCTTGTTCCACCATTGGAGTGAACAGAGCAGCGAATAGCTTTGACTGGGCTGAGCGGAAACTGTGCTTCCGTAGAGGTAGGGGGTCTAGCAGGCCAGAGGTGGATGAACGCAGTGCCCTCGTTTGGGTGTAGGGTCTGGTCAGAGCCTGAAGGTAAGGAGGTGACGTTCCCCTCACAGTTCCGTAGGCAAGCACCATGGTTTTGTGGTAGACGCGAGCTTCAACTGGAAGCCAGTGGAGTGTGCGGAGGAGTTGAACACCAGACGGGCTGCAGCGTTCTGGATAAGTTGTAGGGGTTTAATGGCACAGGCAGGGAGCCCAGCCAACAGCGAGTTGCAGTAATCCAGACGGGAGATGACAAGTGCCTGGATTAGGACCTGTGCCGCTTCCTGTGTAAGGCAGGGTCGTACTCTGCGAATGTTGTAGAGCAGGAACCTGCAGGGTCGGGTCACCGCCTTGATGTTGGCGGAGAACGACAGGGTGTTGTCCAGGGTCACGCCAAGGCTCTTCGCACTCTGGGAGGAGGACACAACGGAGTTGTCAACTGTGATAGCGAGATCATGGAGTGGGCAGTCCTTCCCCGGGAGGAATAGCAGCTCCGTCTTGCCGAGGTTCAGCTTGAGGTGGTGATCCGACATCCACACTGATATGTCCGCCAGACATACAGAGATGCGATTCGCCACCTGGTTATCAGAAGGGGGAAAGGAGAAAATGAATTGTGTGTCATCTGCGTAGCAATGATAGGAGAGACCATGTGAGGATATGACAGAGCCAAGTGACTTGGTGTATAGAGAGAATAGGAGAAGGCCTAGAACTGAGCCCTGGGGGACACCAGTGGTGAGAGCACGTGGTGCCGTAAGATTTCATCTGGAGAGAGAGGGGAGAAAGAAGTCAAAGCATAGGGTAGGGCAGTGTGAGCAGGACCAGCGGTGTCATTTGACTTAATAAATGAGGATCGGATGTCGTCAACCTTCTTATAAAAATGGTTGACGAAGTCATCCACAGAGAGGGAGGAGGGAGGAGGAGGAGGATTCAGCAGGGAGGAGAAGGTGGCAAAGAGCTTCCTAGGGTTAGAGGCAGAGGCTTGACATTTATAGTGGTAGAAAGTGGCTTTAGCAGCAGAAACAGAGGAAGAAAATGTAGAGAGGAGGGACTGAAAAGATGACAGGTCCGCAGGGAGTCTAGTTTTCCTCCATTTCTGCTCGGCTGCCCGGAGCCCTGTTCTGTGAGCTTGCAATGAGTCGTCAAGCCACGGCGCAGGAGGGGAGGACCGAGCCGGCTGGGAGGATCGGGGACATAGAGACTCAAAAGATGCAGAAAGGGAGGAGAGGAGGGTTGAGGAGGCAGAATCAGGAGATCAGAGGGAGAAGGATTTAGCAGAGGGAAGAGATGATAGGATGGAAGACGAGAGAGTAGCGGGAAAGAGAGAGCGAAGTTTACGACGGCACATTACCATTTGAGTAGGGGCAGAGTGAGTAGTGTTGGAGGAGAGCGAGAGAGAAAAGGATACAAAGTAGTGGTCGGAGACTTGGAGGGGAGTTGCAGTGAGATTAGGAGAAGGTTGTGGGTTCGATTCCCACGGGGGGCCAGTATGCAAAATGTATGCACTCACTTACTGTAAGTCGCTCTGGATAAGAGCGTCTGCTAAATGACTAAAATGTAAAATGTAAGAACAGCATCTAGTAAAGATGAGGTCAAGCGTATTGCCTGCCTTGTGAGTAGGGGGGGACGGTGAGAGGGTGAGGTCAAAAGAGGAAAGGAGTGGAAAGAAGGAGGCAGAGAGAAATGAGTCAAAGGCAGACGTTGGGAGGTTAAAGTCACCCAGAACTGTGAGGGGTGAGCCATCCTCAGGAAAGGAACTTATCAAGGCGTCAAGCTCATTACAGGAGGAACCAGTTTAAAGAGCATTCAGAACAATTACAGGATGACCTGTCACACCCTGATCTGCTTCACCTGTCTTTGTGATTGTCTCCATCCCCCTCCAGGTGTTGCCCATCTCCCCCATTATCCACGGTGTATTTATACCGGTGTTCTCTGTTTGTCTGTTGCCAGTTCGTTTTGTTTCGTCAAGCCTACCAGTGGTTTTCCCCTTGCGCCTGTCTTTCTCAAGTTCCTGTTTTCTAGTTTTCCCAGTTTTGACCATTTTGCCTGCCCTGACCCTGAAACTGTTCTGTACCTTTTGGACTATGATCTGGATTACTGACCTCAGCCTGCCCTTGACCTGTCGTTTGCCTGCCCCCTGTTTTTGTAATACACTTTTGTTACTTCGACACTGTCTGCATCTGGGTCTTCTCCTGAAAACGTGATAGAACCAGCTTAAAGAACATCCAGGAACAGTTACAGGATGAACCAGTTTACAGAGCATCCAGGAACAGTTACAGGATGAACCAGTTTACAGAGCATCCAGGAACAGTTACAGGATGAACCAGTTTACAGAGCATCCAGGAACAGTTTACAGAGCATCCAGGAACAGTTACAGGATGAACCAGTTTACAGAGCATCCAGGAACAGTTACAGGATGAACCAGTTTACAGAGCATCCAGGAACAGTTACAGGATGAACCAGTTTACAGAGCATCCAGGAACAGTTACAGGATGAACCAGTTTACAGAGCATCCAGGAACAGTTACAGGATAAACCAGTTTACAGAGCATCCAGAAGACACAGCAGTATGGGATGCTCTGTAATCTCAGTAGGTCAACCAAAGGATCATTCTCTGTATAATAATGTAACCAAGGTTGCATCCCAAATAGCACCCTATTTATTCCCTATGTTGTTCACTACTCTGGTCAAAAGTCAGTCTCCCGAGTGGTGCTAGCTGCGCCACTAGAGATCCTGGTTCGAATCCAGGCTCTGTTGTAGCCGGCCGCGACCGGGAGACACATGGGGCGGCGCACAATTGGCCTAGCGTCGTGCCAGGGTAGGGAATGGCCGGCAGCGATGTAGCTCAGTTGGTAGAGCGTGGCGTTTGCAACGCCAGGGTTGTGGGTTCGATTCCCATGGGGAGCCAGTATGATTTTTTAAAAATGTATGTACTCACTGTAAGTTGCTCTGGATAAGCGCGTCTGCTAAATGACTGGAAAAAAATATATATAATTTTTTTTTTACAAAAAAAACTATTTAGTGTAGAACTCTACTAACAATAGAATAATCTGTTATTAACTTTCTTTCTTTCTTTTTATGTTTTGTTGCATTTGTACCATTGTGATCCTCAGAATTGCATAATAACATAATAAAGTGGTCAAAGGGAAGGCCTTGTTAGAAGTCTGCTGACAGTCCCTGAATATAATTGGAGGCTTAACGGCCGGGGTACTTCAGAGCAACTAAGACTTAACGAGCCCAGATGGAAAAGCACAGAGTCCCAAATGGTACCCTGTTCCTTATGCGGGCTCTGGTCAAAAGTAATGCACTATATAGGGAATAGGGTGCTCTGGTCAAAAGTAGTGCACTTTATAGGGAATGGAGTTACATTAGGGATGCAACTGCTGAGTCTCATCCCAGATAAATGATTGTTTTCCTAGTCGTAAATATTTAGTTTTGTCTTAAAGTATAAAATAAAAAAATAAAAATGGAAGTTTGAGGATCTGTGTGTAATCATAATGGATTTTATTCTATAATATATTCAAATAATTGTGGACCGTGTCTGGATTAAACCTTAAACCTTAAGATCACAGATCATTTTAGTGATTGTTTGTCTTGTTTTATATCCCTAAAATGAAGAACAAACAACATCTAGGGAAATGTCTTCAGACATGACAGTTAAGACATTCATCAATGGCCCAAAATGTGTACGACTAGAGATTTAATTTTGACATAACAATTTGAGCTCTGAGTAACTGGGAACCGTATTCTGGAACCATGGAATGCCACAAAGACAGTGTAGATTCAGTGGTAGCTCCATAACCCAAGACAATCTCCAGACAGGCAGATCACACCATTGGATATTTTCCATTAACCTCCATTCGGAAGACACATTTCAGTTGAATGCATTCGGTTATACAACTGACTAGGTATCCCCTTTCCCTTTCCTTGCTCCCTTGTAAAGATCAAATGTAGTGAAAAGGTGTTCGATTCTGGTAAACGGACCAGTGTAGAGGATCTCTCATCTCTTCTGGTAAATGGACCAGTGTAAAGTATATCTCATCTCTTCTGGTAAATGGACCAGTGTAAAGTATATCTCATCTCTTCTGGTAAATGGACCAGTGTAAAGTATATCTCATCTCTTCTGGTAAATTGACCAGTGTAAAGTATATCTCATCTCTTCTGGTAAATGGACCAGTGTAAAGTATATCTCATCTCTTCTGGTAAATTGACCAGTGTAAAGTATATCTCATCTCTTCTGGTAAATTGACCAATGTAGAAGAAACTCTAATCTCTTCCCAGGCAGTTTATCAGTGATGTTAGAGCAGTGATTAATCTCAGAGGTCACTCGCTCTCCTGGGCTGTGTCCCCAATGGCACCCTATTCCCTGTATAATACACTACTTTTGAAGTGCACTATATAGGGAATAGGGTGCCATTTTAGGACACGGCGACCCCAGTCTCTGTCTCTTTCGTGTACAGTAAAATGAACAGGAATTCCTCCTGTCAGTTCATTACAGTAAACTGTCAATGTCTTGTCAGTGACCCCGTCGGAGGCTGCCAGCCTCAGGTCAGCTCCTATTAAAATAAACCCAACGGTGAACCAACCATTACATGATTTATGTCTGGTATTCTCAAATGTTTTCTGTATGTGAAATGTCCTGAGTTGCTCTAAAATGTGTGGGATGTTGAGGGAAGAGCGAGCGAGAGAGAGAGATGAAAGAAGAACACATTAGGATTAAGAGAATAATCAGATATGGGGAAATACTACATTAAAGAGCATAGATAATGGCAGCAGCTGGAGAGAGAATACTGAAGGAGAAGGAGAGGAAGACAGACCTTCATCTTCATCAGCCCCACCTGCCACTTACCACCCCTACCACAGCCTGTAGACAGGATCCTTCATACCAAGCATCTATCCCATCCACAATGGCTACTACTGGGATGATTTTACTACACTGCCCAGGCTAGAAGGTTATGGGTGTGGGTGGGGACAGAGATGGGTTGGGAGGGACCAGTGTGGGTGGAGTGCTGGTAGAGTTAAGACAGTGTGGGTGGAGTGCTGGTAGTATTAAGACAGTGTTGTTGGAGTGCTGGTAGAGTTAAGATAGTGGGGGTGGAGTGCTGGAAGTGTTAAGATAGTGGGGGTGGAGTGCTGGTAGTGTTAAGATAGTGGGGGTGGAGTGCTGGTAGTGTTAAGATAGTGGGGGTGGAGTGCTGGTAGTGTTAAGATAGTGGGGGTGGAGTGCTGGTAGTGTTAAGATAGTGGGGGTGGAGTGCTGGTAGTGTTAAGATAGTGGGGGTGGAGTGCTGGTAGTGTTAAGATAGTGGGGGTGGAGTGCTGGTAGTGTTAAGATAGTGGGGGTGGAGTGCTGGTAGTGTTAAGATAGTGGGGGTGGAGTGCTGGTAGTATTAAGACAGTGTTGTTGGAGTGCTAGTAGCATTTAGACAGTGGGGGTGGAGTGCTGGTAGTGTTAAGATAGTGGGGGTGGAGTGCTGGTAGTGTTAAGATAGTGGGGGTGGAGTGCTGGTAGTGTTAAGATAGTGGGGGTGGAGTGCTGGTAGTGTTAAGATAGTGGGGGTGGAGTGCTGGTAATGTTAAGATAGTGGGGGTGGAGTGCTGGTAGTGTTAAGACAGTGTGGGTGGAGTGATGGTAGTGTTAAGACAGTGTGGAATGATGGTAGTGTTAAGACAGTGTGGGTGTAGTGCTGGTAGTGTTAAGACAGTGTGGAGTGCTGGTAGTGTTAAGATAGTGTGGTTGGAGTGCTGGTAGTGTTAAGACAGTGGGGGTGGAGTGCTGGTAGAGTTAAGACAGTGTGGGTGGAGTGCTGGTAGAGTTAAGACAGTGTGGGTGGAGTGCTGGTAGTGTTAAGACAGTGTGGTTGGAGTGCTGGTAGAGTTAAGACAGTGGGGGTGGAGTGCTGGTAGAGTTAAGACAGTGTGGGTGGAGTGCTGGTAGAGTTAAGACAGTGTATTAACGCTTTTAAGTGTGCATTACTCAGTCTTTAGCTTTTCCATTTTAAAGTCAAATCAAGTCTGATCCCCTGTGTTTCAGTATTATATACACATTACAGTTGGCTGGTATCTCATTGCTAATGTGAACTATGTGAAATTATTCTAACTCTACCCGCCCCCCCACTGGTCATGGTGTGATACCAGATATAAGCATCCCTCTCTCTATCTCTCTCCTCTCTCTCTCTCTCCCTCTCTCTCTCTCTATCTCTCTCTCTCTCTTCTCTCCTCTCTCCTCTCTCTCTCTCTCCTCTCTCTCTCTCTCCCTCTCTCTCTCTCTCCTCTCTCTCTCTCTCTCTCTCTCTCTCTCTCTATCTCTCTCTCTCTCTCTCTCTCTCTCTCCCTCTCTCTCTCTCTCTCTCTATCTCTCTCCCTCCTCTCTCTCTCTCTCTCTCTCTATCTCTCTCCCTCTCTCTCTCTCTCTCTCTCTCTCTCTCTCCTCTCTCTCTTTCTCCATCTCTCTCTCTCTCTCTCTCTCTCTCTCTCCCCTCTCCCTCTCTCTCTCTCTCTCTCTCTCTCTCTCTCTCTCTCTCTCTCTCTCTCTCTCTCTCTCTCTCTCGTTCTACCCCTCCCTTCTCTCGTTCCCTCTCTCTCCCTAGTAACAGATGTGTGAGCAGCTCTAAAGCACCTCCTGATTGTGTTGATGGTTTTTATCTCTCCCCATCTGCTGAAGATTTACTGTAAATATCTGTTTTACTGCTTGCGATGGGCTCTGAATTTACGCCAACGCAACTGTTCTCTTCTCGCAGCTTCCTTTCACCGCCCGCCGCCCGCCTCAGTCACCAGGAGAGCAATAACTAGGGATCAAATCCAAACAGCCAATTGTGTCGGAGGTGTGTGTGTTTTTATGTGTCATATCATTAAATGTAAGATCACACATTGGGTCATACAGTGGCTTGCGAAAGTATTCACCCCCCTTTGGCATTTTTCCTATTTTGTTGCCTTACAACCTGGAATTAAAATGGATTTTTTTGGGGTTTGTATAATTTGATTTACACAACATGCCTACCACTTTGAAGATGCAAAATATTTTTTATTGTGTAACAAACAAGAAATAAGACCAAAAAAAAGACAACTTGAGCATGCATAACTATTCACCCCCCCCCCCCCCCCCCCATCCCTTGGGGTATGTCTCTATAAGCTTGGCACATCTAGCCACTGGGATTTTTGCCATTCTTCAAGGCAAAACTGCTCCAGCTCCTTCAAGTTGGATGGGTTCCGCTGGTGTACAGCAATCTTTAAGTCATACCACAGATTCTCAATTGGATTGAGGTCTGGGCTTTGACTAGGCCATTCCAAGACATTTAAATGTTTCCCCTTAAACCACTAGAGTGTTGCTTTAGCAGTATGCTTAAGGTCATTGTCCTGCTGGAAGGTGAACCTCCGTCCAGTCTCAAATCTCTGGAAGACTGAAACAGGTTTCCCTCAAGAATTTCCCTGTATTTAGCGCCATCCATCATTCCTTCAATTCTGACCAGTTTCCCTGTCCCTGCTGATGAAAAACATCCCACAGCATGATGCTGCCACAACCATGGTTCACTATGGGGATGGTGTTCTCGGGATGATGAGAGGTGTTGAGTTTGCTCCAGACATAGCATTTCCTTGATGGCCAAAAGCTCAATTTTAGTCTCATCTGACCAGAGTACCTTCTTCCATATGTTTGGGGAGTCTCCCACATGCCTTGGCGAACACCAAAGGTGTTTGGTTATTTTTGTCTTCAAGCAATGGCTTTTTTCTGGCTACTCTTCCGTAAAGCCCAGCTCTGTGAGTGTACGGCTTAAAGTGGTCCTATGGACAGGTACTCCGATCTCCGCTGTGGAGCTTTGCAGCTCCTTCAGGGTTATCTTTGGTCTCTTTGTTGCCTCTCGGATTAATGGCCTCCTTGCCTGGTCCGTGAGTTTTGGTGGGCGGGCCTCTCTTGCAGGTTTGTTGTGGGGCCATATTCTTTCAATTTTTTAATAATGGATTTAATGGTGCTCCGTGGGAAGTTCAAATTTTCGGATATTACTTTTATAACCCAACCCTGATCTGTACTTCTCCACAACTTTGTCCCTGACCTGTTTGGAGAGCTCCTTGGTCTTCATGGTGCCGCTTCCTTCGTGGTGCCCCTTGCTTAGTGGTGTTGCAGACTCTGGGGCCTTTCAGAACAGGTGTATACAGTTGAAGTCGGAAGTTTACATACACTTAGGTTGGAGTCATTAAAACTTGTTTTTCAACCACTCTACAAATTTCTTGTTAACAAACTATAGTTTTGGCAAGTCGGTTAGAACATCTACTTTGTGCATGACACAAGTCATTTTTCCAACAATTGTTTACAGACATATTATTTCACTTATAATTCACTGTATCACAATTCCAGTGGGTCAGAAGTTTGGAAAATTCAAGAAAATTGGAAAATTGAAGGAAATGATGTCATGGCTTTAGAAGCTTCTGATAGGCTAACTGACATCATTTGAGTCAATTGGAGGTGTACCTGTAGATATATTTCAAGGCCTACCTTGAAACTCAGTGCCTCTTTGCTTGACATCATGGGAAAATAAAAAGAAATTAGCCAAGACCTCAGAAAAAAATGGTAGACCTCCACAAGTCTGGTTCATCCTTAAGAGCAATTTCCAAACGCCTGAAGGTACCACGTTCATCTGTAAAAACAATAGTACGCAAGTATAAACACCATGGGACCACGCAGCTGTCATACTGCTCAGGAAGGAGACGCGTTCTGTCTCCTAGAGATGAACGTACATTGGTGCGAAAAGTGCCAATCAATCCCAGAACAACAGCAAAGGACCTTGTGAAGATGCTGGAGGAAACAGGTACAAAAGTATCTATATCCACAGTAAAACGATTGCTATATCGACATAACCTGAAAGGCCGCTCAGCAAGGAAGAAGCACTGCTCCAAAACCGCCATAAAAAAGCCAGAGTACGGTTTGCAACTGCACATGGGGACAAAGATCTTACTTTTTGGAGAAATGTCCTCTGGTCTGATGAAACAAAAATAGAAATGTTTGCCCATAATGACCATCGATATGTTTGGAGGAAAAAGTGGGTTGCTTGCAAGCCGAAGAACACCATCCCAACCGTGAAGCACGGGGGTGGCAAAATCATGCTGTAGGGGTGCTTTGCTGCAGGAGGGACTGGTGCACTTCACAAAATAAATGGTACAATGAGGAAGGAAAATTATGTGGCTATATTGAAGCAACATCTCAAGACCTCAGTCAGGATGTTAAAGCTTGGTCGCAAATGGTTCTTCCAAATGGACAATGACCCCAAGCATACTTCCAAAGTTGTGGCAAAATGGCTTAAGGACAACAAAGTCAAGGTATTGGAGTGGCCATCACAAAGCCCTGATCTCAATCCTATAGAAAATTTGTGCAAGGAGGCCTACAAACCTGACTCAGTTACACCAGCTCTGTTAGGTGGAATGGGCCAAAATTCACCCAACTTACTGTGGGAAGCTTGTGGAAGGCTACCAGAAATGTTTGACCCAAGTTAAACAATTTAAAGGCAATGTTACCAAATACTAATTCAGTGTATGTAAACTTCTGACCCACTGGGAATGTGACGAAAGAAACAAAAGCTGAAATAAATCATTCTCTCTACTATTATTTTGACATTTCACATTCTTAAAATAAAGTGGTGATCCTAACTGACCTCAGACAGGGAATTCTTACTAGGATTTATTGTCAGGAATTGTGAAAAACTGAGTTTAAATCTATTTGGCTAAGGTGTATGTAAACTTCCTACTTCAACTGTATTGAGATCATGTGACACTTAGATTGCACACAGGTGGACTTTATTTATCTAATTATGTGACATCTGAAGGTAATTGGTTGCACCAGATCTTATTTAGGGGCTTCATAGCAAAGGGGGTGAATACATATTGTGACGAGAACTGATATACGAAGAGGCAGGACGCAGACGCAGGAATTAACAAGGTCAAGGTTTACTTAATAATGAGATAGAGAATAACAAAGAGAGAGTAAACGACACGACGCTAAACAATCACACACAACATCATCCAGAACAGTCCAGGGCTAAATAGGGGTGGTGATGAGATGATGAGGTGCAGGTGCGCTGGAGGTGATTTAGGGTGCGTTGGGTTTCCATTCCGGTGTTGCCGAGGTGGTGCGCTCAGACCGGTGGCTCAGTAGACCGGCGAATCAGAGCGCCGGAGGGGAGCAACGGGAGGAGACGTGACACATATGCACGCACCACTTTTCCGTTATTTTTTTTTTGTTGAATATTATGAAGCAAGTTATTTTTTTTTTGTCCATTACATGAAATCCAATTTTAAAATCAATTTAAATTACAGGTTGTAATGCAACAAAATTGAAAAATGCCAAGGGGGATGAATACTTTTGCATGGCACAGTATATACTCCCATACAGTATACTCCCATACAGTATACTCCCATACGGTATACTCTCATACTATATACTCTCATACGGTATACTCTCATACTATATACTCTCATATGGTATACTCTCATACGGTATACTCCCATACGGTATACTCTCATACGGTATACTCTCATACGGTATACTCTCATACGTCATACGGTATACTCCCACACGGTATACTCTCATACTATATACTCTCATACGGTATACTCTCATGCTATATACTCCCATACGGTATACTCTCATACGGTATACTCCCATACGGTATAATAATATATAATATATGCCATTTAGCAGACGCTTTTATCCAAAGCGACTTACAGTCATGCGTGCATATTTTTTTTTTTTTTTTTTAACTCTCATACGGTATACTCCCATACGGTATACTCTCATACTATATACTCTCATACAGTATACTCTCATACTATATACTCTCATACGGTATACTCTCATACTATATACTCCCATACAGTATACTCCCAAACAGTATACTCCCATACGGTATACTCTCATACTATATACTCTCATACGGTATACTCTCATACTATATACTCCCATACGGTATACTCCCATACAGTATACTCCCATACGGTATACTCCCATACTATATACTCCCATACGGTATACTCCCATATGGTATACTTCCATACGGTATACTCCCATACGGTATACTCCAATACGGTATACTCCCATGTACTCCCATACGGTATACTCTCATACGGTATACTCTCATACGGTATACTCTCATACGGTATACTCCCATACGGTACACTCCCATGTACTCCCATTGGTATACTCTCATACGGTATACTCTCATACGGTATACTCTCATACGGTATACTCTCATACGGTATACTCCCATACGGTATACTCCCATGTACTCCCATTGGTATACTCTCATACGGTATACTCTCATACGGTATACTCCCATGTACTCCCATTGGTATACTCTCATACGGTATACTCTCATGCGGTATACTCCCATGTACTCCCATTGGTATACTCTCATACGGTATACTCCCATACGGTATACTCTCATATGATATACTCCCATGTACTCCCATGTACTCCCATGTACTCCCATGTACTCCCATACATAAAGAGGGTATAAAGAGCTTTTTGTTCTCTGCATTTAAATGGTGTCTTCTATTTCTCCTATATTTATACACTACCGGTCAAAAGATTCGACACACCTACTCATTCAAGGGTTTTTCTTTATTTTTACTATTATTGTAAAATAATAGTGAAGACATCAAAACTATGAAATAACACATATGGAATCATGTAGTAACCAAAAAAGTGTGAAACAAATCAAAATATATTTTATATTTGAGATTCTTCCAAATAGCCACCCTTTGCCTTGATGACAGCTTTGCACACTCTTGGCATTCTCTCAACCAGCTTCACCTGGAATGCTTTTCCAACAGTCTTGAAGGAGTTACCACATATGCTGAGCACTTGTTGGCTGCTTTTCCTTCACTCTGTGGTCCGACTAATCCCAAACCATCTCAATTTGGTTGAGGTCGGGGGATTGCGGAGACCAGGTCATCTGATGCAGCACTCCATCACTCTCCTTCTTGGTAAAATAGCCCTTACACAGCCTGGAGGTGTGAATTGTCCTGTTGAAAAACAAATACATTATTGTAATTTAGCAGACACTCTTATCCAGAGCGACTTACAGTTAGTGAGTGCATATATATATATATATTTTTTCATACTGGTCCCCCGTGGGAATCGAACCCACAACCCTGGCGTTGCAAGCGCCATGCTCTACCAACTGAGCTACACGGGACTGTAGCAAAAGATTGTCCCACTAAGCCCAAACCAGATGGGATGGCGTATTGCTGCAGAATGCTGTGGTAGCAATGCTGGTTAAGTGTGCCTTGAATTCTAAATAAATCACAGACAGTGTCACCAGCAAAGCACCCCCACACCATAACACCTCCTCCTCCATGCTTTACGGTGGGAAATACACATGCAGAGATCATCCGTTCACCCACTTCGCGACTCACAAAGACACAGTGGTTGGAACCAAAAATCTCAAATTTGGACTCCAGACCAAAGGACACATTTCCACCGGTCTAATGTCCATTGTTCGTGTTTCTTGGCCCAAGCAAGTCTCTTCTTCTTATTGGGGTCCTTTAGTAGTGGTTTCTTTGCGGCAATTCAGCCATGAAGGCCTGATTCACGCAGTCTCCTCTGAACAGTTGATGTTGAGATGTGTCTGTTACTTATTTGGGCTGCAATTTCTGAGGCTGGTAACTCTAATAAACGTATCCTCTGCAGCAGAGGTAACTCTGGGTCTTCCGTTCCTGTGGCGGTCCCCATGAGAGCCAGTTTCATCATAGCGCTTGATGGTTTTTGCGACTGCGCTTGAAGAAACGTTCAAAGTTCTTGAAATGTTCCGTATTGACTGACCTTCATGTCTTAAAGTAAAGATGGACTGTCGTTTCTCTTTGCTTATTTGAGCTGTTCTTGCCATAATATGGATTTGGTCTTTTACCAAATAGGGCTATCTTCTGCATACCCCCCCCTACCTTGTCACAACACAACTGATTGGCTCAAACGCATTAAGAAGGAAAGAAATTCCACAAATTAACTTTTAAGAAGGCCCACCTGTTAATTGAATTGCATTCCAGGTGACTACCTCATGAAGCTGGTTGAGAGAATGTCAAAAGTGTGCAAAGCTGTCATCAAGGCAAAGGGTGGCTATTTGAAGAATCTCAAATATAAAATATATTTTGATTTGTTTAACACTTTTTTTGGGTTACTACATGATTCCATATGTGTTATTTCATAGTTTTGATGTCTTCACTATTATTCTACAATGTAGAAAATAGTAAAAAAATAAAGAAAAACCCTGGAATGAGTAGGTGTGTAAAAAACCTTTGACCGGTAGTGTACAGTGTTAGTTTATCAGTGTGCTAATATTGCTACAGCACTACCTCAAACATTTGAATGTACTGTGGATCTGGGATAAAAAACAGAACAGTCTCCTGAGAAATGTCTGTTGTTGTGGGTGGAGAGGGTGTGTGCGTGTGTGTGTGTGTGTGTGTGTGTGTGTGTGTGTGTGTGTGTGTGTGTGTGTGTGCGTGTGTGTGTGTGTGTGTGTGTGTGTGCGTGTGTGTGAGGAGCGTGAGGAGATGGGTGTCGATCGCATTAAAAGTGAATGATATGAAACTATCTGCTTCAGGTGGGAGAGGGATGGAGGGAGGTTGTGATGGAGGGATGGAGGGGGATGGATGGAAGGAGAGGGGGAAGAGGAGGAGTGATGAAGAGGGGGCCAGAGTGCAGGTCAAAGCTTGAACTCTCGAAGGAACCCATTCTGTCATGAGAACACATCAAGGCAGGGGAAAAGTACTGAGAGAGAGAGAGAGAGAGAGAGAGAGAGAGAGAGAGAGAGAGAGAGAGAGAGAGAGAGAGAGAGAGAGAGAGAGAGAGAGAGAGAGAGAGAGAGAGAGAGAGAGAGAGAGAGAGAGAGAGAGAGAGAACCACTCATAAAGATATCATCCTTCAGAGGGGGGATATTGAGTGATGCGGTTCAAGAGGTTCGTTAGACATGGGGCAATAAGTTTGTATGTACGTGTGTGAGTAAGCCCGTCCAGCCTCACAACCCGTCCCTCCCCCCATCCCAGTGAGATATTGCTCAGCTCGCCAATTTGACGGACGGCACATCAGAACGCCGTATCGATCGTTGGGGAGTCGAGGGGGGTGATGTCAGGGTAGGAGAGATGGAGGCTCTGCCTGCTGGCCCAGGTGTGGAGGAATGGGACTGGATCTATCCATCTCCCTGCATTACCCTCAGCCACAAGAACATTAAGCCAGGGATAAGGGCTGTCTGGGGTGTTTAGAGCCACCGATGTACCGTTTGTGTGTGTGTAAGTGTGCGTGTGTGCGTGTGTGTGTGTGTAGCGATCTAACCACAAGCAGGGCCAGGGTACCAGGTGATGCAGTGTTGCAGTCAGACCCCAGTAGATGGGCTGTTTTTCTGGGTTGAACCTACCGGGAGGGAGGGTGAGTGATGGACAGGTACACTACTGTACATTGGTACAGTAAAGATGAGGACTGGCATTATGTGACCTGGTTAATCTACATAGTCTCTGCGCATTCAGTTATTCAATAAACAATCAATAAAGTAATACTATACTCTAATGGTTACCAAAAAATTATGCTAAGATAATTAGCAAATCATTCAAAAACACAATCGTGTGAAGTGTTGTTTTGAGATCTAACTTGATCCTGCCATAGTCCTTCCTGCCATTTAGTGCCACCAAAAAGCCTTATTCCATTGGGAGTCATCTTCCTTGTTTTTCATCCATTAGTCTTAGTGGGGGAAATGACAAGGAATTGGTGCCTAATCCTCCTAAACCCAGGAAGTGTCTCCTTAGATCATGTGCCTCGCAGATTGATGGCTTCTGGATTAAACACAGTCAGCACAAGGACACTTTGATGGAATGGACAGTCATCAACGAGAGAGAGAGAGAGAGAGAGAGAGAGAGAGAGAGAGAGAGAGAGAGAGAGAGAGAGAGAGAGAGAGAGAGAGAGAGAGAGAGAGAGAGAGAGAGAGAGAGAGAGAGAGAGAGAGAGAGAGAGAGAGAGAGAGAGAGAGTTAGAGAGAGAGAGTTAGAGAGAGAGTTAGAGAGAGAGAGAGAGAGAGAGAGAGAGAGAGAGAGTTAGAGAGAGAGAGAGAGAGAGAGAGAGAGAGTTAGAGAGAGAGAGAGAGAGAGTTTTGCTCCTAAAATTCAGATCTCTCAACATATTCAGTCATGCAAAACTCTGACAGTCAGTGGCATATTTGAATACATTCAATTCTAAAACATTTACTAATGTGTGACAGTTGACAAAGCTTTTTGTTCATGTAATACCTGTCCTTGAAATAGTGCACTACTTTAGACCTGAGCCCTAAGGGAAGTAGTGCACTACTTTAGACCACAGGCCTATGGGAAGTAGTGCACTACTTTAGACCTGAGCCCTAAGGGATGTAGTGCACTACAATTATCCGTAGAGCTCAGAGACAGGATTGTGACGAGGCACAGATCTGGGGAAGGGTACCAAAAAATGTGTTCAGCATTGAAGGTCCCCAAGAACACAGTGGCTTCCATCATTCTTAAATGGAAGAAGTTTGGAACCACCAATACTTTTCCTAGAGCTGGCCACCCGTCCAAAATAAGCAATCAGGAGAGAAGGGCCTTGGTCAGGGAGGTGACCAAGAACCCGAAGGTCACTCTGACAGAGCTCCAGAGGTCCTCTGTGGAGATGGGAGAACCTTCCAGAAGGACAACCATCTCTGCAGCACTCCACCAATCAGACCTTTATGGTAGAGTGGCCAGACGGAAGCCACTTCTCAGTAAAAGGCACATGACAGCCCGCTTGGAGTTTGCCAAAAGGCACCTAAAGGACTTTCAGACCATGAGAAACAAGATTCTCTGGTCTGATGAAACCAAGATTGAACTCTTTTGCCGGAATGCCAAACGTCATGTCTGAAGGAAACCTGGCACCATCCCTACGGTGAAACATGGTGGTGGCTCATGCTGTGGGGATGTTTTTCAGCGGCAGGGACTGGGAGACTAGTCAGGATCGAGGGAAAGATGAACGGAGCAAAGTACAGAGAGATCCTTGATGAAAACCTGCTCCAAAGCGCTCAGGACCTCAGACTGGAGCGAAGGTTCACCTTCCAACAGGACAACGACCCTAAGTACACAGCCAAGACAACGCAGGAGTGACTTTGGGACAAGTCTCTGAATGTCCTTGAGTGGCCCAACCAGAGCCCGGACTTGAACCCGATAATTTTTTTTAATGTCTAAAAATGTCTAAAAACCTGTTTTTGCTTTGTCATTATGGGGTATTGTGAGTAGATTGAGGGGAAAAAAACAATTTAATCAATTTTAGAATGAGGCCGTAACGTAGCAAAATATGTAAAAGGTCAAGGGGTCTGAATACTTTCTGATGGCACTGTATAGGGAACAGTGAGCCATTCGAGATGCAACCATGGTCTTTTCAACATTCAATACTGTAGAAGTTTGGCTTTACCACTTAAGCATCAGTTTCAAGTTCATCTTAGTTAAGAAAGTTATAAAGTAAAAAAGTTAGGAAGTAAAAAAATAGTTATAAAGTTAAGAAGTTGAGCTCCAAAAGTTGACAACAAAAGTAAAACTAAAAGTTACACAATAACAAACAAATGGGAAGAAGAGAAAAACGTGGTCCCTGTAATGTTATACCGCAGGCACAGTGGGGAAAAAAAAGTATTTAGTCAGCCACCTGTAACTTCTTCTTTAAGAGGCTCCTCTGTCCTCCACTTCAGGCACATTCAGGTAATAAAGGAAACACCAACATAAAGTGTCTCAATAGGGCCTTGGCATAGATTCCACAAGTGTCTGGAACTCTATGGGAGGGATATGACATCATTCTTCCACGAGAAATTCCATAATTTGGTGTTTTGTTGATGGTGGTTGGAAAATGCTGTCTCAGGCGCCGCTCCAGAATCTCCCATAAGCTTTCAATTGGGGTTGAGATCCGGTGAATGAGACGGCCATGGCATGTGCTTTCATGCTCATCAAACCATTCAGTGACCACTCGTGTTCTGTGGATGTGGGCATTGTCATCCCATAGGGGCATAGCCATGGTAGCCAATATATTTACCTGCCCAGCATTTTTATACTTGACCCTAAGCATGATGGGATAAGAATTGCTTAATTAACTCAGGAACCACCCCTTAGGTGAACAACACAACATAAGTATGCCCTGTTTCCTGTTGCTTTAGCTTGATGTACTAAAAGTACAACTTAACATAACAAAAAACGATTTCACAGCAAGATTTATGTTCGCTCCCATTAAGTACTGCCTCAACTTTAGCTGAGTGTGCTAACCCAGTCTTGAAGTGTTTGCAGACAGTCTACAATTTTATCCAGAGCAACTTACACAAGCAATTAGGGTTAAGTGCCTTGCTCAAGGGCACATCGACAGATTTTTCACCTAGTCGGCTCGGGGATTAGAACCAGCAACCTTTCGGTTACTGGCACAATGCTCTTAACCACTAAGCTACCTGCCCCCCGGTAGGTAGCTTAGTGTCAGCATTAGAACGTTGAACTTCCTGGTTGGTCAGAGTATCTATATTATAACTATCTGGTTGGTCAGAGGATCTATATTATAACTACCTGGTTGGTCAGAATATCTGCATTAGTTCTACCTTGTTGGTCATAGTATCTGCATTAGAACTACCTGATTGGTCAGAGTATCTGCATTAGAACTACCTGGTTGGTCAGAGTATCTGCATTAGAACGTTGATCTACCTGGTTGGTCATAGTATCTGCATTAGAACTACCTGATTGGTCAGAGTATCTGCATTAGAACTACCTGGTTGGTCAGAGTATCTGCATTAGAACTACCTGGTTGGTCAGAGTATCTGCATTATAACTACCTGGTTGGTCAGAGTATCTGCATTAGAACTACCTGATTGGTCAGAGTATCTGCATTATAACTACCTGGTTGGTCAGAGTATCTGCATTAGAACTACCTGATTGGTCAGAGTATCTGCATTATAACTACCTGGTTGGTCAGAGTATCTGCATTAGAACTACCTGGTTGGTCAGAGTATCTGCATTAGAACTACCTGGTTGGTCAGAGTATCTGCATTAGAACTACCTGATTGGTCAGAGTATCTGTATTAGAACTACCTGGTTGGTCAGAGTATCTGCATTAGAACTACCTGGTTGGTCAGAGTATCTGCATTAGATCTACCTGATTGGTCAGAGTATCTGCATTAGAAGACAGCAACAAACTTGTTTCAGCTACACACCAACAACAAAAGTTTCCACCTACAATAATCATCACTACTCGGAGTCCCTGCGTTGATCCTTTTTTGCACTAACTCTCCTGTACTGACTTTATTCAAACAAACTGGACTCTACCCACACACTCACAAACACCCACACACTCACAAACACCCACACACTCACAAACACCCACACACTCACAAATACCCACACACTCACAAACACCCACACACTCACAAACACCCACACACTCACAAACACCCACACACTCACAAATACCCACACACTCACAAACACCCACACACTCACAAACACCCACACACTCACAAACACCCACACACTCACAAATACCCACACACTCACAAACACCCACACACTCACAAATACCCACACACTCACAAATACCCACACACTCACAAACACCCACACACTCACAAATACCCACACACTCACAAACACCCATACACTCACAAATACTCACACTGACATCCCAACACACACACACTACATACGCCAACACACATAACATGCATACACATGCATACTGACGCCACACACAAACTCACCCACACTCACATACATGCTACTGTTTATTATCTATCCTGATGCCTAGTCACTTTACCCCTACCTGCAGTATACTGCTGCTACTGTCTATTATCTATCCTGATGCCTCACTTTACCCCTACCTACAGTATACTGCTGCTACTGTCTATTATCTATCCTGTTGTCTAGTCACTTTACCCCTACCTACAGTATACTGCTGCTACTGTCTATTATCTATCCTGTTGTCTAGTCACTTTACCCCTACCTACAGTATACTGCTGCTACTGTCTATTATCTATCCTGTTGTCTAGTCACTTTACCCCTACCTACAGTATACTGCTGCTACTGTCTATTATCTATCCTGTTGTCTAGTCACTTTACCCCTACCTACAGTATACTGCTGCTACTGTCTATTATCTATCCTGTTGTCTAGTCACTTTACCCCTACCTACAGTATACTGCTGCTACTGTCTATTATCTATCCTGATGCCTAGTCACTTTACACCTACCTACAGTATACTGCTGCTACTGTCTATTATCTATCCTGTTGCCTAGTCACTTTACCCCTACCTACAGTATACTGCTGCTACTGTCTATTATCTATCCTGTTGTCTAGTCACTTTACCCCTACCTACAGTATACTGCTGCTACTGTTTATTATCTATCCTGTTGTCTAGTCACTTTACCCCTCCCTACAGTATACTGCTGCTACTGTCTATTATCTATCCTGTTGTCTAGTCACTTTACCCCTACCTACAGTATACTGCTGCTACTGTCTATTATCTATCCTGTTGTCTAGTCACTTTACCCCTACCTACAGTATACTGCTGCTACTGTCTATTATCTATCCTGTTGTCTAGTCCCTTTACCCCTACCTAGAGTATACTGCTGCTACTGTCTATTATCTATCCTGTTGTCTAGTCCCTTTACCCCTACCTACAGTATACTGCTGCTACTGTCTATTATCTATCCTGTTGTCTAGTCACTTTACCCCTACCTACAGTATACTGCTGCTACTGTCTATTATCTATCCTGTTGACTAGTCACTTTACCCCTACCTACAGTATACTGCTGCTACTGTCTATTATCTATCCTGTTGTCTAGTCACTTTACCCCTACCTACAGTATACTGCTGCTACTGTCTATTATCTATCCTGTTGACTAGTCACTTTACCCCTACCTACAGTATACTGCTGCTACTGTCTATTATCTATCCTGTTGTCTAGTCACTTTACCCCTACCTACAGTATACTGCTGCTACTGTCTATTATCTATCCTGTTGCCTAGTCCCTTTACCCCTACCTACAGTATACTGCTGCTACTGTCTATTATCTATCCTGTTGACTAGTCACTTTACCCCTACCTACAGTATACTGCTGCTACTGTCTATTATCTATCCTGTTGTCTAGTCACTTTACCCCTACCTACAGTATACTGCTGCTACTGTCTATTACCTGTATGAACATACACTGAGTGTACCAAACATTAGAACACCTTCCTAATATTGAGTTGTTTAGCGTAAAAAACGCATCAGCGTTGCAGTTCTTGACACAAACCGGTGCGCCTGGCACTTACTACCATACCCAGTTCAAAAGCCGCTTAAATATTTTGTCTTGCCCATTCACCCTCTGAACGGCACACGTACACAATCCATGTCTCACTTGTCTCAAGGCTTATAAATCCTTCTTTAACCCGTCTCCTCCCCTTCATCTACACTGATTTGAAGAAGTGGATTTAACAAGTGACATCAATAAGGGATCATAGCTTTCACCTGGATTCACCTGGTCAGTCTATGTCATGAATGTTCTTAATGTTTCGTCCACTCATACTTCTCTACAAGCTTTCACCTGGAAAGCCTCATTATTACTTATTATACATACTATATCATGTTTTTTTTACACTCAGTGTATATCTCTGCATATAGCCTCATTATTGTTATTTAATTGTGTTATTATTAATTTTTTTTTATATTTAGTTTATTTCGATTTTTTTTTTTCTTAACTCTATTTTCTTAAAACTGCATTGTTGGTTAAGGGCTTGTAAGTAAGCATTTCACTGTAAGGTCTACACCTGTTGTATTCGGCGCATGTGACTAATAAAGTTTGATTTGATTTGAATCACCTGGTCAGTCGATGTCATGGAAAGAGCAGGTGATCTTAAGGTTTTTGCATACTCATTGTATCTAGCTCAATTACCTCGTACCCCTGCACATCGACTCGCTACTGGTACTCCCAGTATATAACCATGTTATTACCTGGTACCCCTGTATATAGCCATGTTATTACCTGGTACTCCCTGTATATAGCCATGTTATTACCTGGTACTCCCTGCACATTTACAGGAAGCATCTATTGACAAACGAGTGAGAGAGAGACGGTCGGTGTCCTCTCGCTGTCACTAGCTGTGTCTGTGGTGTGATAAGGGAGAAATAAAGAGAGCCCTGATGGGGCCCTGAGGACGACCTAAATGGGGTGGGGAGGCGGGAGAGCTGGATGACTGGGGGGTGTTACGTCCCTCCGTGTGCACGTGTGTGTGCATGTGCGTGAGTGTGTGTATGTGCGTGTGTGTGTGTGTGTGTGTGTATGTGGTTATACAGCAAGATCTCACAGTTTGACCAATTTTGACTTCAGGTTCAGACGTTTCTCCGCTGTCGCTGAAGTTCAATTTCTAATTTGCTTTTGAAACCCTGGGTTGCCATGGTCGATCGGTTTAGCTATAATAAATAAAAATCCATTTAAATGACAGGTTGTAATGCAACAAAATTGGAAAAACGCAGAGGGGGGATGAATACTTTTGCAAGGCCACTGTACATCAATGTTTTGGTGAAAGGCATGACAGTACTTTGCTTATTTAATGGCATATTATATATTATATTATATATTATATATTTAAATATAATGGTACATTTCAGACCAGCCATTGCATTGACAGCTTGCTGTTGCGTGAGCTATCTGACCACTGACATTCATCCTAGCTTTACCATCAACTGGCTAGCTCTATCGGGCAGCTTTAGATACTAGGGGAAAACTAATATATTTGATAGTTAACCGTCTGATTGATAGTTTATATGAATGCCATTAAAGTCAGCTAGGTAAATTGAAACTGCTGGGGTAAAGGTCGATAGCTAGCGCCCACCATCATCACTTCAGTGTAGCTAATGTTAGCTAGGTTTTCTGGAATATATATTTGCTAGCTATATTTTAAAGACTTGTTAATGAATTTCGAACACTTATTTTTATTTTATTTTTGTCAAACTACTTCATTCCACTGCCTGTCTGTTTATTTAATAAATTGGTGACTGAAAAAGTTTGCAAGAAAAAATGACCCTCACAGTTTCACTGCAACTGGGCTGTATTGGTTGGGTATAATTTGGCTGATTTTACAGGTTAACCTAGTTGGCCAAGTTACTGACTGACTTGGCGTATTGTTCTTCATGTTTTTGTTGTTATTGCATTTCAGGTGGAGAGGGAGTACGCTGCCAGACCACCACAGGACCCTAGAGGTATTACAGTCAATGATTATGAACTGGAGATTGTATTTGAATTGACGATTTATATCAATGACACTAATAAAATGGTTGGATTGTTCAGCAACATGTGCAGTGCATGCTAACACGGCTTTTGTGATGAAAGGAACATGTCATTTATTGTCATCTCCCCATCAGGTCACTGCACGCTGTGACAAGGACCTGGATGGTGACATCATCTGCTTCAAGCGGCCTGCCTGAATACCGGGGCATTCAGTGGTACCTTCCCTTTGATTACAGCTTCGATAGGCTTGTGTTGTACTTGTCCCGTCAGAAAAGTTGCAAAGACTATCCCATCAACTAATTAAAAATTGTAAAACAGCATTTTTTCCCCCCACCAAACAGCCTCGTTGGACATGTGTTTCATGCTTTTGAAGGTATAGTTACTCTGAGGTTCAAGTTGTATCTTCGTGTCTGTAACTTCACTCTCACTCCTTTGACCTCTAAACTCTCACTCCTTTGACCTCCCATTGGCCCAGGGTCTCCGGCAAAAACCTCTAATCAGTCTCTGTCTGACAGGGAGTTAGACAGGTTTATGGTGCAGAGGGCTTCTCCACTCTTCATACGGAGTGGAGTATTCTTTTTTTTTTAAATATGCATGACTTCCTGACATGGAGTGCTCCATGTTCTTGCTGCTGGTAGCAGGGAAATGCCTTGGGGAATTGTTGTATTCATCTCCACCAGGCTCCCTGAAAATCACATGCAAAGATTAACAAAAGAGCTATAGGTTCTTTACACCGGAGTGTACAGGTCTTTTTTTCCAGCACTTCACTAACAGCCCATTCAACTAATTGTGGTCTAAATTGAACAATAACATGCACAGTTTAGTCCCCCTGGGACATAAATCACCCACGTCTGTATTATTGAATGAGCTTCCTAAGTTACAAGCTTAGCTACAATATTGCATGATAGAGGAAAAACGTGTGGATTTGTTTCTATCTAACCTTGTGAATAAACTCCAAGAACAAGATGATTTTCCTGGTGTCTGGGAGATTCCCAAGTTCTTCACATCTGTCCGGGAATAGAGCAGAGGGGGAATAAATTAACCTCACTGTTCAGATGTCAGTGCTGTTTCAAGTTGCTGAGAACCACATATACCTTAAATGTGCCATCATTTTGTAATCTGTTTTACATATTCATAAGCTTGATCAAGTTGTCACCAGTAAATTTTTTAGCTAGATAGCCTATTTGCAGTTATATTGAGAGGGGAATTTTTCTTGCCAACTTTTTCAGTCACCAGTTAATCAATAAACAGGCAGTAACAAGTCTTTAAAATATAGCTAGCAAATATAGCTATAGTTTTTATTTCTCTAGAAACCTAGCTAACATTAGCTACACTGCAGTGAATATGGTGTGAGTTAGCTAGCTACCTTTCCCCCAGCAGTTTAAAATTAGCTAGCTATCTAGCTAACATTAATGGCATTTGTAAAAACTATCAATCAGATGGTTAACTAGCAAATACAGTGCATTCGGAAAGTATTCAGACCCCTTGACTTTATTCCAATTCAATTCATGGAATATTGCTACCTCTACAAAGATTAATAGAAGGACTCCTATTATTTCTCAATATACTACCGTGCTCCACTCTCTCATGCTCCGACCACGTTCTCTAGAGAACGTTCTTGTGAGGACGAGAGTGCAGAGAATGTATAAAATCTTCATTTTGAGAAGCACTCGCATTCCCCACGCTGCATCTCCCCATTCACTGAACCTTCTTCCAGCCAATGAATAGCAACAATAGAGAAGAAACAAGATATACACAAAGAAAATGTTTTACTTCATAGTAAAACATATGTGTGAATTGTAATAATGTAGCTTAGCAGATAGTTCAACAGGGAAAAATGACCTAAAACTAATATCATGCAAGATGTGCAGATGAAGTCGGATGTTTACATACACTTAGGTTGGAGTCATTAAAACTCGTTTTTCAACCACTTCACAAATTTCTTGTTAACACACTATAGTTTTTGGCAAGTCGGTTAGGACATCTACTTTGTGCATGACACAAGTAATTTTTCCAACATTTGTTTACAGACAGATTATTTCACTTATAATTCACTGTATCACAATTCCAGTGGGTCAGAAGTTTACATACACTAAGTTGACTGTGCCTTTAAACAGCTTGGAAAATTCCAGAAAATGATGTCATGGCTTTAGAAGCTTCTGATAGGCTAATTGACATCATTTGAGTCAATTGGAGGTGTACCTGTGGATGTATTTCGAGGCCTACCTTCAAACGCAGTGCCTCTTTGCTTGAAATCATGGAAAAAATCAAAAGAAATCAGCCAAGACCATTTCCAAATGCCTGAAGGTACCACGTTCATCTGTACAAACAATAGTACACAAGTATAAACACCATGGGAACACACAGCCATCATACCGCTCAGGAAGGAGACGTGTTCTGTCTCCTTGAGATGAAAGTACTTTTGTGCGAAAAGTGCAAATCAATCCCAGAACAACAGCAAAGGACCTTGCAAAGATGCTGGAGGAAACAGGTACAAAAGTATTTATATCCACAGTAAAACAAGTCCTATATCGACATAACCTGAAAGGACGCTCAGCAAGGAAGAAGCCACTGCTCCAAAACCGCCAATAAAAAGCCAGACTACGGTTTGCAACTGCACATGGGGACAAAGATCATACTTTTTGGGGAAATGTCCTCTGGTCTGATGAAACAAAAATAGAACTCTTTGGCCATAATGACCATAGTTATGTTTGGAGGAAAAAGGGGAGAGCTTGCAAGCCGAAGAACACCATCCCAACCGTGAAGCACGGGGGTGGCAGCATCATGCTGTGGGGGTGCTTTGCTGCAGGAGGAACTGGTGCACTTCACAAAATAGATGGCATCATGAGGAAGGAAAATTATGTGGATATATTGAAACAACATCTCAAGACATCAGTCAGGAAGTTAAAGCTTGGTCGCAAATGGTTCTTCCAAATGAACAATGACCCCAAGCATACTTCCAAAGTTGTGGCAAAACGGCTTAAGGACAACAAAGTCAAGGTATTGGAGTGGCCTTCACAAAGCCCTGACCTCAATCATATAGAACATTTGTGGGCATAACTGAAAAAGTGTGTGCGAGCAATGAGGCCTACAAACCTGACTCAGTTACACCAGCTCTGTCAGGAGGAATGGGCCAAAATTCATCCAACTTATTGTAGGAAGCTTGTGGAAGGCAACCCGAAACATTTGACCCAAGTTAAACAATTTAAAGGCAATGCTACCAAATACTAATTGAGTGTATGTAAACTTCTGACCCACTGGGAATGTGATGAAATGAATAAAATCTGAAATAAATAATTCTCTCTACTATTATTCTGACATTTCACATTCTTAAAATAAAGTAGTGATCCTAACTGACCTCAGACATGGGATTTTTACTAGGATTAAATGTCAGCAATTGTGAAAAACTGAGTTTAAATGTATTTGGCTGAGGTGTATGTAAACTTCCGACTTCAACCGTATGTAATTCTTCATGGGTAATTAGTTAATGTGGTGGTCGAAAACAAGCCTTTGCTGATAATGCCGTGATGATAAGAAGTCCGCCGACACTGTACTTTGTTTATAAAGGTTTATTATAACAAAGAGTTTCAGCGTCAGATTTACAGATACCTGCAGATATCTGAAGAACAGCAAGAGCCAATTCTGTAATTCGCTATTCTCCCTTTCTTTCTTCAAGACATGGTATTTATATCATATATGACATAGTATGGCGTGATTTTAATACCCAATCCCTGGCCTTTTCCACACATCTTCCCATATCCTTTTTTCCAGGAACTTAGTGATGATTTCCAGATGTTTCAGCAAGCAGAGCCAAGTTTCCTCTATTCCAAGAAACCTCTGTAGCAATGCTTTTCCAAATACTTTAGCAAAGTAGAGTAAAGTTCATCTGTTACACCATTTGCAACATCAGCAAAATCCTAGACTCTAAGACACTACATATTTCCCCCCTTCGAGACTAATTAAGTCTCGAAAACAAAAAGAATAGGATTATGACAAATAACAATTTTTGTTCTTGAGTAACTTTAACAATAAACCAAAATTTATGGAGAGTAAACACATGTTTATATAGACACATTTTTGTATGTAGTGTAAATACATTGTTATGGAGTGTAAATAAATTGTTATGGAGTGTAAGAGCGAAAAACCTGTCTGGCAGCTTTCATTCCAAATATCCATCAGTCAGTCAAGACAGGAAAATTCTCTCACGGCCCCTCTGCCCTAGGCGACCACCTAAGTACTCCAGATCAATTCATACATCTTTATCAATACATTTTAAGCTATGATGCAATTGAATACATATGAAAACCCCAGCAAACAAAATACAATCAAAATGTCCACATTCAGGCTGGTCGACCCATCGGACCCTCCTGTGGATTCTCTCTGTCCTTGCCTAGACCCCATATCCCTAAACTTCAACGAAATAAACAAAAACATCTGAGGTCCCCACATGTACCCAACAACAGAAAACATAATTCTTCAAAAATTAATACAGAAAGAATATAACACTGGAATGTAGTCCACTACACTTCATCTCCTCCACAGTGTCGACTTTCAATGCGACGTCGATGATGGAATCTGAACATTTCCACACCTTCCTTGTTCCACTTCCTCCAGTCCATTCATATTGTCCATGTTTGAGTATTTGAGTCCCTCTACATATTCCCCCATATGCTTCTGGAAGAAAATAAAATACCAAACAGTATCTTTTGCAAAACAACACATGCAAATTAAAACATCAATATCAACTAAAAATATAAGAATTCCAAAAATGATATGAATTCCATTTCCCCCCTTTGATTCATCACAATAATATAATCATCCCACAATCAGATATTCAACATTTCCTAGAGTTATTTCAACCCTAGTTTTCATAACATTTTAGTCTGACTTTTTCCAATTTTTTCTTTCTCTAATTTTTCAAAAACCATTTCACTGATTTATTCACAAAACTCTTTCCCATTTTCTGAGGATATTAAAATCGGGAAATTCCCACCTGCTGATGACTTCTTTACACAACAACTTTGCAACCGACTGAGCATCTTTTAGCTTAGTTGAACATCTTATGCACCTCTTGGTATATGAATGTAACCAATGATAACAGTCACACATTATTTTTCAGACAGATTATGCACCTGCCTATGACATAGTCAATCTATTCAAGAAAATATTATTCCAAAAACCATACTCCTTTGTGATCTTTATCCTAATCTCCCCTCTTGCAACATTAGCTAACCCATAGCTTCCTAAATCATCATGGTTTCTCCAAAACAATAATTGATTGCTACTCTAAAGATTTTTTCTATTGTTTTCAAAACACTTGCTTTCGAACGTCCTTCAATTTCTGGTTCAATCCCTTGGATTGCTTCATCTTTCAATGGAAACTGATTCTTCCAAGGAGGTCTGGCTCCTGGTCGAAGTTCAACTTTCACCGGTTGGGCTGATTTCACAAGTCCAATATCGGTACTGTGTTGAGACCACAAAAATTCTGGAACTTGTTGCAACATCTCCTCTTTCATAGGGTCTGAATCCATCTTCACACTGTAAATAGATTTGTGTGTTATCCGTACAGCTTGTGGCTCTCCTTGTCCTTGAGCCGAAATCATGATTTTGAGAAATCGATGATCTTCAGTCCTCCAAATCGCCAAATTCTCTTTCATCGGTATGAAAACAGCTTTCTCTGCTTCTGTCATCATTTCTCCTATTTGCTTCTGCTCATAGCCTTCAGAAACCAACAAGGTCACATGTGGCACACTCTTCTCAATCTCAAATTCTTTATCAAGATAATTGTCTGTGTTTATCTTCATAGCTGCTCCTTGTGGTCCTAAAATTATGCAACATGAGCTAAGTTGAACTTTCTTTGGTTGATGACTCAGCCATTCCTCTGAATCCGATTGGGCAGCATTCTTGAAATACTTGAGCGTACAATGAAGTGGATATTCCGGAAGCCTCGCATCTGGCATGTTTGTCACAATGAATTTCTCCCATATCTTAGCCTGCTTCAAAAAATCTTCACTGAGATTTCCAATCCAGAATACTGAAGAAAAATCCATCTCTGTCGTCATCGACAATTGGTAAACATTTTCCTTTGGCACCTCTACCAGACAGCCGTCTGGTGTACATTTTATTGTACAGTTCAATTTACACAATGCATCTCTTCCCAACAATGCAATAGGTGTATGTTCTGATACTAGTATGGGTATTGTAATTTTCTGATTTTCATAGCAGAGCTCAATTGGTTCCGTAAGAGGAATCAGCTGTTTCACTCCCTCAAATCCGATTGTCCTAATTAGTTGATTGGACATAGGGAGATGTGTAGCATCTTCAGGCGGAACACAGGTAAAAGCAGCTCCGCTATCCGCCATCACTTCCAATGGTCGTTTGTTTACTTTCACCTCAATTGTTGGATCTTTTTCCGGTCCTGATGCTACCAGCTGACACCCCCCTTTCGGATCTTCTGGGCACCTCTAGAATCCTTGCTCCGGGCCCCTATAAGCGTTCACCGGTCCTCCAGATGATCTTGACTGGCCCCTGTATCTTCCTCTGAAATTCCCTCTGATGTTTCCTTCTGGCCCATTACACTCACGGGCAAAATGACCAACCTGTCCACAATTATAACACACTTCTGAAGATTGCTGGAAGTGTGGCTTAAATCTTCCTCCTCTTCCTCTTCCTAAACCTTCTCGTCCTCTTCCTCTCCAATTCTGTCTCTGTCCAGAAACTGGCTGTGGATATGAAACAACTGGTACCGCTATTGGTGTCTGGTACAATTGTGGTTGGAACTGGTTCGGTTGAAGCTGTGGCAGTGATTGTTGATTTGGTTTACCCTGATTCTGCATAACCAGAGCTTGTTTCTTCTCCTTCTTATTCTCCACCAGTTGTATTTGATTGAGTTTTCTGAGAGTTTCTTGATCCTGTTCTTTCTGGTTGTGTTCCTTTTTCCGGTACAGATCCACTTGATGGGCTATATGATCTGTATAGACACCTTTTGTCATGCTCCCAAGTCCAACCACTTCTGCCAGTTTACTCCTTACCGGTAAGGGCAGTCCCATCTGTAGTTTAGCTCTCAAGATTGACTGCTCAATTTGACTCACATCTGGATCATTTCCGGTAATATTTCCACACTTGATGAACTCTTGACACGTAGGCTCTCGGATTTTCTTGTTGTCCTAGTGGGTCAATCAGAATGTTGTCAGGATGCACATTTGTTGGAAACGTATCTCTCAGTGCTCTCCACAGCCGATTTCTACTTGCAGCCAACAATTCAGGGTCGTTCACTGCAGTCCCCACATATCTATGAAGTCCAGCTCTCTGAAAAATTTCTTCCATGCCTGGAATCCCAAGGAGATTAGCCAAAAGTCTCTTAATGTCTCCTATGGCAGACTGTGTTCCCACCGTAATTTCTTCCAACTTTGAAATCCAAGGATATGCTCCATCTTGAAGAGTAGGCAGTTTCTCAAGTATATCTGACATATCGGTATTCTGCAAAGGCTTATATTCTAGGTTTTGTCCTCGAATGATCACCGGCATAATTTTCTTACTAGTGCCCTCTTTCCTTGGCCTCAATGTATATTTCTTCTCAGATTCTTGGGATTCTTTCCTCAGCAGCTTCTTTTTCTTTATCTTCAGCTTCTTGAGTTGTTCTTCCAGTTCTTTTACTTCTTCTAAATTATTGGCCTTATACAGGTATGATACGCATCGGTCTATATCTCTTTCTATTTCTTCTGTGTTAGTCATTGTAGGATAAAATCCTCTTGAATATGAAGCACCTTTAGTCTCCAAATCTTCATCGTTGTCTCCATCTTCATTTTCATCAGCACTCGAATCACTTGTATTCTTCTTCTTCCAACTTCCATCACCCCTTCTTTCCGCTCTGGCCAACCTCTGTCTGATGACAGGGTCATATCCACCCATGATCTCTTCTGAATCACTCTGATCATCATCATCATCATCATCATCGTCATCATCAAGTTCCATCCTCCTTGACCTCACTCTACCCTTAGTCTCCAGACATCTCGTTTTCTTCCTGCTTTTGGAGTTTGGATTCATCTTTATGGTCGTTTCTGCTTGTCCTCTCTCTATTATTCGTTCATCTTCATCTCTGATGCAATAGTCACCCTCCTGAATGATCACTGGAAGCTGAGGATAAACGTCCTTAAACTTGGCTTCTTTCTCATAAGGTGGGGGTGTTTTTGCTGAATCCATATATGAGAAAGGTGTATTGACTTCTGCCATTAGTTTTTCTGTCACCTTCACCTCTTTTGCCATTTTCTCTGTACCTCTGTCTCTCTTATCTTTTGTATCTTTTATCAGTTTTTGTCCTTCATTTTCAAACAGCTTAAGAACACCCAGCTCTCTTTGTCTTTTTTCTTTGCGTAGTTTTCCTTTCTTCCCCTTCTTTTGATCTGCCTTATACGTGGATACAAGCACTTGCATTATCTTGATGACGTCTGGGTTAAGAGTCCCTTCCACTGGCCATGGTTGTTCAACGTTAGGCCAACGTTTATTCAATTTTTCAGATAATTTTGCTATACCATTAACTAGAGGATTACTATTCTGTACTACATCAAGAGGAGTAATTGCTTTTGTAGTTTTGATGTCCTTTTTCCCCATTGTAATGACTATGTTATGTGTTCCCCTCTTTTTTTTTTTTTTTTTTTTTTATAAAGAATTAATCAATTAATCCAATCAATCAATTAACCAATTAAATCAATCAATCAATCAACTAATTATTTCAATCAAACAATCAATCAAACCAATCAATCAATCAAACAATTCAATCAATCAATCAATCAATCCAACCAATCAACTAATTCAATCAATCAACCAATCAATCCAATCAATCAACTAATCAATCAATCAACCAATTAATCCAACCAATCAACTAATTCAATCAATCAACCAATCAATCCAAAAATAAAAGACCTGTACCAGCAACACTAGAGCACTCACAACCCAATTGCTTAATAAGCACCTAATTACCTTAATTTTACAGAATAATGTCAATGCTGGATTTCCAACACCACTCTAATCAAAACAAGTCATTCACAAAAACTCTAATGTGCAATTATCAATTACATCAATTCATCAGTCTGTTGCCAAGTTCCTGCGAAATGGTCACAACATGAAATATTCTATTTAGACACAATGTATCAATTATATCCTGTAAGGGGAAGTAGGTTTTGTGGATAAGAACAGCACTGGCCTTGATTGGACTGGGTTGTTGTCGCTGATGTCAGCTGATGTCAGCACCTCCTCTCTCTCTCTCGCTCTCTCTCTGTCTCCTCCTTCTCGTCTCTCATATGACAGAAAGACAAAAGAACAAACAAGAATTTAGTTTTTTAGTTTTTTTTTTTTCACATTCACGCTAAGAAATAAGCAAACAGCTTAACTCAGGAATATTATAAATAGCTCAATAACATTTTATTTTATTTATTTATTTTATTATTATTATTTTTAATCCGTCAATATATCTCTCATTCACCAACTCAACCGATTATCAACCAAACAGTTTCACAGTCAAGCAACAGTTAATTCAACAGAACATTTCACTTGTGTGCAAGATTCCCCCTCCCTTTTTTGTCTGCTCTGAGACTGCCTCTCCCAGCAGTTCAGTGCAGGGGAGTGGCACATCTGTTGTACGTAACTCTAAACTCATAAAATCCTACGCGTGCGCAGTTCAGTCACCAATGTGATTTCAGGGTGAAAGGAACAGACAGACCCGCTGTCGCTCCGTTCTCTCCTCCCATAGACAAACAATAAGACTTTACAGAACTCACAAACGAACACGGAACACATAGAACATACAACACAAATCCCACTTCCAAGTTTGTTATCTTCACTTATCCTAATCTGCAGATTTATAGTTATGTTGTTATCAATTACAAAACATCTCTATACACTCTTAAAAAAGTCCTCCCTGTAGGGTCAAGCTATTCTAATAGTTAATGAACGTTCTCTTTTTATAGATACTCATAAGGTTTTAACCTTAACTAACATATTTCCTTACAAAAGACTAAAACCCCTGTTGTCATAGCCTTAGTCGACACACAGCTGGAACTCATCAGGCACGCAGCCACTCTCTCTCTCTGTTTCACACAAACACACACACACACACAGGCTTCGTTTCTGTCATACACACACGAAAATAATGCATCCGTTCATACAAAGCATGCTTATCGCCGTTCCTATTTTCTTTTATATTCCTTTTGCTAAATTTCTGCTACCTTCAGGTTGTAGACATTCAAAAGAGAGGATTACTTCAGACAAATACTTCGTCAAATAGATTCTGAGCGGTAAACATACAATTGAATATATTATCTTCCAACCTGCAGTTCCCAGAACTGACTTGAGAGTTAATCTAATAACTATCAAGATTTATGGCCCATCATATTGATCACCTCGTTTTTCAAGGGCTTCCTTAAATTAACGGCGTCCTAAAAGTATACTGTCTTTTATTCCTGGCCTTATTTCTTCATAATTTTCCTGGACACTCCTTTTCCTTTTATTAAAGTCAAATATATGTGTGCCCTATCGGTGTGCCCTATAGACACTCCCCACTTTTAGCGTTGTTCTCAACGCAAACTAATTTAGAAAATTTAGAACGGAATTCCTATCACACAGCAAAAAAACCAGCAAAACGCACGCACAAGTAATTTTGACGGTACATCTTGAACGCACACACTCTGGACTCACAAAACGGCCAGCGCCCAATGTTTGTGAGAAAGCTCACCTTATCTGTCGGCCTCTTGAGCGGGAGTCACTTTGTAGCCCAGGAATGGAATGCAGAGAAAAGATGTATCACGCCCCCCCAAAAAAAAAAAACCTCGTCGCCATTATGTGGTGGTCGAAAACAAGCCTTTGCTGATAATGCCGTGATGATAAGAAGTCCGCCGACACTGTACTTTGTTTATAAAGGTTTATTATAACAAAGAGTTTCAGCGTCAGATTTACAGATACCTGCAGATATCTGAAGAACAGCAAGAGCCAATTCTGTAATTCGCTATTCTCCCTTTCTTTCTTCAAGACATGGTATTTATATCATATATGACATAGTATGGCGTGATTTTAATACCCAATCCCTGGCCTTTTCCACACATCTTCCCATATCCTTTTTTCCAGGAACTTAGTGATGATTTCCAGATGTTTCAGCAAGCAGAGCCAAGTTTCCTCTATTCCAAGAAACCTCTGTAGCAATGCTTTTCCAAATACTTTAGCAAAGTAGAGTAAAGTTCATCTGTTACACCATTTGCAACATCAGCAAAATCCTAGACTCTAAGACACTACATTAACAATTCTTCGTGGCTATCTGGCTAGCTAACAGTAGTAGTAGCTAGCCAGTTAGCCCTATTGACAGTAGTAGCTAGCCAGTTAGCCCTATTGACAGTAGTAGCTAGCCAGTTAGCCCTATTGACAGTAGTAGCTAGCCAGTTAGCCCTATTGACAGTAGTAGCTAGCCAGTTAGCCCTATTGACAGTAGTAGCTAGCCAGTTAGCCCTATTGACAGTAGTAGCTAGCCAGTTAGCCCTATTGACAGTAGCAGCTAGCCAGTTAGCCCTATTGACAGTAGCAGCTAGCCAGTTAGCCCTATTGACAGTAGCAGCTAGCCAGTTAGCCCTATTGACAGTAGCAGCTAGCCAGTTAGCCCTATTGACAGTAGCAGCTAGCCAGTTAGCCCTATTGACAGTAGCAGCTAGCCAGTTAGCCCTATTGACAGTAGCAGCTAGCCAGTTAGCCCTATTGACAGTAGCAGCTAGCCAGTTAGCCCTATTGACAGTAGCAGCTAGCCAGTTAGCCCTATTGACAGTAGCAGCTAGCCAGTTAGCCCTATTGACAGTAGCAGCTAGCCAGTTAGCCCTATTGACAGTAGCAGCTAGCCAGTTAGCCCTATTGACAGTAGCAGCTAGCCAGTTAGCCCTATTGACATTAGCAGCTAGCCAGTTAGCCCTATTGACATTAGCAGCTAGCCAGTTAGCCCTATTGAATTATTATGGGTTCGTTATCTACGGTACGTAGGCAGGTAAACTTGACACAGCATGTATTTATTTACATATCACAATAAAATATTGTAGTCAGTTAACATATGAGATGTGAATAGGCAACATTTCATTCCTAAATTGGAGTGTATTTTCTCTTGCTTCAGCTCAGATAATGGTTGCCATTGATTTCAATGCATTTTGCGTAATTCTTTTTAAGTGGTTGCGTGCTTCAAAATGTGTACAAATGGATTACGCATTCGAGCCGTGCTCCTTTTCCCATGCTTTGATTTGGACTCGTACTCCGACCCTCCCATGCTCCAATTTGCATGCTCGGAGCATGGCAGTATGCATTTTGAGAAACATCCACAGTGTCTATTCCCTATATATAGTGAACAATGCCCATAGGGCTCTGGTCAAAAGTAGTCCACTATGTAGAAAATAGGGTGCGATTTGGGACACCTCCAGAATTTACCCTCTCCTGGTTATTGTTCCAGGCATGTGGGTTCCTCTACAGATGTAGGATCTTATTTGATCACCCCTATTGCAGGATAACTTTTCTGCAATGCAATATATTAAAAAACGTAGTGCATTTTGAGGTTTAAAAAGGCTTCTGAATTTCAAACTTGATTTTCCCTTATGAAAAATGTATCAACCCATACAAAAAATGTCAATTTAATAATAATCCACATAATAATTCCTGTTGCTGAAGGACTATTTTCAAACTGTCTCAATTTAAGATCCTACTACGGTAGATATTTATGTTGTAGTTTAAGATCCTACTACGGTAGTTATTTATGTTGTAGTTACGATAGAATAATGGACTAATATATATATATATATATATATACAGTGGGGGAAAAAAGTATTTAGTCAGCCACCAATTGTGCAAGTTCTCCAACTTAAAAAGATGAGAGAGGCCTGTAATTTTCATCATAGGTACACGTCAACTATGGCAGACAAATTGAGAAAAAAAATCCAGAAAATCACATTGTAGGATTTTTAATGAATTTATTTGCAAATTATGGTGGAAAATAAGTATTTGGTCACCTACAAACAAGCAAGATTTCTGGCTCTCACAGACCTGTAACTTCTTCTTTAAGAGGCTCCTCTGTCCTCCACTCGTTACCTGTATTAATGGCACCTGTTTGAACTTGTTATCAGTATAAAAGACACCTGTCCACAACCTCAAACAGTCACACTCCAAACTCCACTATGGCCAAGACCAAAGAGCTGTCAAAGGACACCAGAAACAAAATTGTAGACCTGCACCAGGCTGGGAAGACTGAATCTGCAATAGGTAAGCAGCTTGGTTTGAAGAAATCAACTGTGGGAGCAAATATTTGGAAATGGAAGACATACAAGACCACTGATAACGCCACCAGGGACTCAAATCCTGCAGTGCCAGACGTGTCCCCCTGCTTAAGCCAGTACATGTCCAGGCCCGTCTGAAGTTTGCTAGAGTGCATTTGGATGATCCAGAAGAGGATTGGGAGAATGTCATATGGTCAGATGAAACCAAAATAGAACTTTTTGGTAAAAACTCAACTCGTCGTGTTTGGAGGACAAATAATGCTGAGTTGCATCCAAAGAACAGCATACCTACTGTGAAGCATGGGGGTGGAAACATCATGCTTTGGGGCTGTTTTTCTGCAAAGGGACCAGGACGACTGATCCGTGTAAAGGAAAGAATGAATGGGGCCATGTATCGTGAGATTTTGAGTGAAAACCTCCTTCCATCAGCAAGGGCATTGAAGATGAAACGTGGCTTGGTCTTTCAGCATGACAATGATCCCAAACACACCGCCCGGGCAACGAAGGAGTGGCTTCGTAAGAAGCATTTCAAGATCCTGGAGTGGCCTAGCCAATCTCCAGATCTCAAACCCATAGAAAATCTTTGGAGGGAGTTGAAAGTCCATGTTGCCCAGTGACAGCCCCAAAACATCACTGCTCTAGAGGAGATCAGCATGGAGGAATGGGCCAAAATACCAGCAACAGTGTGTGAAAACCTTGTGAAGACTTACAGAAAACGTTTGACCTGTGTCATTGCCAACAAAGGGTATATAATAAAGTATTGAGAAACTTGTTATTGACCAAATACTTATTTTCCACCATAATTTGCAAATAAATTCATAATCTCTTGCACATCTAGCATTCCAGTGTTAATACTATTGTAATTATTTTGCACTATAGCCTATTTATTGCCTTACCTCCATAACTTGCTACATTTGCACACACTGTATATATATTTTCTGTTGTATTTTTGACTTTGTTTTGTTTTACCCCATATGTAACTCTGTGTTGTTTTTATTGCACTGCTTTGCTTTATCTTGGCCAGGTCGCAGTTGTAAATGAGAACTTGTTCTCAACTGGCTTACCTGGTTAAATAAAGGTTAAATAAAATACAAATAAAATTAAAAATCCTACATTATGATTTTCTGGATTTTTTTTCCTAATTTTGTCTGTCATAGTTGACGTGTACCTATGATGAAAATAACAGGCCTCTCTCATCTTTTTAAGTGGGAGAACTTGCACAATTGGTGGCTGACTAAATACTTTTTTTCCCGACTGTATTTATATATATTTATATATTTATACAGTCCTATTGTCCAATGGTTTACTCTCCTTATCTGTTTTCATGTTCAACCTGGTCACTTATCATTTTTTTGTGGCTGATTAAACTCATCGACATTCTATGTGAAGTTTAACCTGCCTTTTGAATTGTTTTCATGCATTTTTTACATTATAGCCAATTGTGACTTTGCAGCTGGCCCATCTAGCGGAACTCACTCAGATCTGCCTCCACTTCATGCAAGGGTCGCATTCCAAACGGCACCCTGTTCCCTTCATAGTTCACTACTTATGACCAGGGCCCATAGGCCATGGTGCCATTTGGGACTCGTGCGTGCTCTATTCTGGATGACATATTGAAGAATCAACAGATGCTAAATGCCAGTTAATTTATGCAGTACAGACAGCAGCAGATGACCACGTTGTTTTATGAAGCCCCATAATGAAGAGGATCTGGGAACAAACTGTTGCTTGTGTTTTGTTGGTCACAGAGGAACAGTAAAAGATAACATCATTTTGTGTCCAGCTCGAACAGTAAAGTCTCTGCCAGCTGGCTTTTACAGGTTGGCACCGCATTGTGCGGTTTCTTAGAATAATGTTGAAAGCCTCTGTCTTAAAACCTTGGACATTATAAGCTTGGCCTCATCCTGTGGACCGATCCCTCGATGTGGTACCTACCTTGTGGTACTTCAGTCCTGTGGACCGATCCCTCGACGTGGTACACTACATTACCACAAGTTTGTGGACACCTGCTCGTCTAACATATTATTCCAAAATCATGGGTATTAATATGGAGTTGGTCCCCCCTTTGCTGCTATAACAGCCTCCACTCTTCTGGGAAGGCTTTCCACTAGATGTTGGAACATTGCTGTGGGGACTTGCTTCCATTCAGCCACAAGAACATTAGTGAGTTCGGGCACTGATGTTGGGCGATTAGGCCTGGCTAGCAGTCTGTGTTCCAATTCATTCCAAAGGTGTTCAATAGGGTTGTGGTTAGGGCTCTGTGCAGGCCTTTCAAGTTCTTCCACACCCATCTCGACAAACCATTAATGCATGGACCTCGCTTTGTGCACGGGGGCATTGTCATGCTGAAACAGGATCTTCCCCAAACTGTTGCCACAAAGTCAGAAACACAGAACTGTCTAGACTGTCATTGTATGCTGTAGCGTTAAGATTTCCCTTCACTGGAACAAAGGGGCCTAGAACGAACCATGAAAAACAGCCCCAGACCATTATTCCTCCTCCACCACTATGCATTCGGGCAGGTAGCGTTCTCCTGCCATCTGCCAAACCCTGATTTGTCCGTCGGACTGCCAGATGGTGAATTGTAATTTATCACACCAGAGAATACGTTTTCACTGCTCCCGAGTCCAATAGTGGCGAGCTTTACACCACTCCAGCCGATGCTTGGCATTGCACATGGTGATCTTAGGCTTTAGTGCAGCTGCTCGGCCATGGAAACCCATTTCATAAAGCTCCGAGATTCCAGTTTTGAACTCGTAGTGAGTGTTGCAACTGAGGACATACGATTTTTACACGCTTCACCATTCTGTTATCTTGTGTAGCCTACCACTTTGCGGCCTAGCCTTTGTTGCTCCTAGACATTTCCACTTCACAGTAACAGCACTTACAGTTGACTGGGGCAGGTCTAGCAGGGCAGAAATGTGGCGAACTGACTTGTTGGAATGGTGGCATCCTAGAACAAACACCATTGTAAATAATGTTAATAATTTTCCATTTTGAACTTTAACTATTTGCACTATATACAGACATAACATGATATTTGAAATGTCTCTATTCCTTTGAAACTTTTTGTGAGTATAATGTTTAATGTTTATTATCAATTTCACTTGCTTTGGCAACGTAAACATATGTTTCCCATGCCAATAAAGTCCGTTGGGGGAGAGAGGGAGAGAGGGAGAGAGAGACTACTAACAACATTGGACACTTTATTGAACACAAAGCTCATCTCATCCTGGAATATCCAAGGCCTGAGGTCATCTCCCTTTAGCCTAAAGAGCAGGAACCTGGACTTCAGCAAATAAATCAGAAAAAAAGACATTGTCATCCTACATGAAACATGGTACAGTGCATTTGGAAAGTATTCAGACTCCTTGACCTTTTCCGCATTTTGTTACGTTACAGCATTAACCTGAAATGGATTAAATTGTTTTTTTTCCTCTTCAATCTATACAAAATAATGACAAAGCAAAAACAGGTTTTTAGAAATGTTTGCAAATGTATTAAAAATTTAAAAAATGAAATATCACTTTTACATAAGTATTCAGACCCTTTACTCAGTTCTTTGTTGAATCACCTTTTGCATCAATTACAGCCTCAAGTCTTCTTGGGTATGACACTACAAGCTTGGGACACCTGTATTTGGGGAGTTTCTCCCATTCTTCTCTGCAGATCCTCTCAAGCTCTGTCAGGTTAGATGGGGAGCGTTGCTGCACAGCTATTTTCAGGTCTCTCCAAAGATGTTCGAAAGTCTGGGCTCTGGCTGGGCACTCAAGGACATTCAGAGACCTGAAATGTCCCAAAGCCACTGCTGCATTGTCTTGGTTGTGTGCTTAGAGTCATTGTCCTGTTGGAAGGTGAACCTTCGACCCAGTCTGAGGTCCTGAGCGCTCTGGAGCAGGTTTTCATCAAGGATCTCTCTGTACTTTGCTCCGTTCATCTTTCCCTCGATCCTGACTAGTCTCCCAGTTCCTGCCACTGAAAAACATCACCACTGCATGATGCTGCCTCCACCATGATTCACCGCAGGGATGGTGCCAGGTTTCTTCCAGACGTGACGCTTGGCATTCAGGCCAAAGATTTCATTGTTGGTTTCATCAGACCAGAGCATATATATAATATCATATTGTTTCTCATGGTCTGAGAGTCTTTAGATGCCTTTTGGCGAACTCCATGCGGGCTGTCATGTGCCTTTTAATGAGGAGTGGCATCCGTCTGGCCACTCTACCATAAAGTCCTGATTGGTGGATTTTTTATTTGTTTAATCAGTTTTAGAATAATGCTGGAACGCAACAAAATGTGGAAAAAGTAAAGGGGTCTGAATACTTTCCGAATGCACTGTATAGAGGAGATGGACCCACTGGTTGCCCTCTAGGTTACAGAGAGCTGAGACTCCCATCCACCAAACCATCAGGAGTAAAACAGGGAAGGGATTTAGGGGGTATCCTTATTTGGTATAGAGCAGACATAACCCACTCTATTAAATTAATCAAAACATGAACATTTTATGATCTCATCAGAGAAAAATGTCCTCCTGTGTGCTACCTATATACCCCCACTAGAATCCCCATACTTTAATGAAGACAGCTTCTCCATCCTGGAGGGGGAAATCAATCATTTCCAGGCCCAGGGACATGTACTAGTCTGTGGCGACCTAAATGCCAGAACTGGACAGGAACCTGACACTCTCAGCACACAGGGGGACAAACACCTACCTGGAGCTGACAGCATTCCCTCCCCCATATGCCCCCCTAGGCACAACTACGACAACATAACCAACAAAAACGGGTCACAACTCATGCAGCTCTGCTAATGCTGGGTCTGTACATAGTCAATGGTAGGCTTCAAGGGGACTCCTATGGTAGGTACACCTATAATTCAATCCCTTTTAGACAACTTCCTGGACAAAACGTTCCACTGTAATAGTGAAGGTGTAAACTTGGCAGTAGAAAACCTAAACAGTATAATTGACCTCTCAGCTTCCTATTAAATAAAATAAAAAAATACAAGCAGAAAACCTAAGAAAATTAACAACAATGACAAATGGTTTGATGAAGAATGTAAAAACCTAAGAAAAAAATTGAGAAACCTATCCAACCAAAAACATAGAGACCCAGGAAACCTGAGCCTTCGCCTTCACTATGGTGAATCACTAAAACAATACAGAAATACACTATGGAAAAAGAAGGAACAGCATGTCAGAAATCAGCTTAATGTAATTGAAGAATCCATAGACTCTAACCACTTCTGGGAAAATTGGAAAACACTAAACAAAAAACAACAGGAAGAGTTATCTATCCAAAATGGAGAGGTATGGATTAACCACTTCTCCAATCATATTGGCCCTGTAACAAAGAATGAGGGTCTGCTATACAAATTGATCGAAAGTGGTGTTGGGGGAACAACATACAACAAAAAAACATACATTATATAATCCATGTACACAAACAACAAGGGTGCGGTTAAAATTGGCAAAAAACACACACATTTCTTTCCACAGGGCCGTGGGGTGAGACAGGGATGCAGTTTAAGCCCCACCCTCTTCAACATATATATAAATGAATTGGCGAGGGCACTAGAACAGTCTGCAGCACCCGGCCTCACCCTACTAGAATTTGAAGTCAAATGTCTACTGTTTGCTGATGATCTGGAGCTTCTGTCCCCAACCAAGGAGGGCCTACAGCAGCACCTAGATCTTCTGCAAGAAGGGCCTTCTATGCTATCAAAAGGAACATACAATTTGACATACCAATTAGGATCTGGTAAAAAAAATGCTTGAATCAGTTATAGAACCCATTGCCCTTTATGGTTGTGAGGTCTGGGGTCCGCTCACCAACCAAGAATTCACAAAATGGGACAAACACCAAATTGAGACTTCTGCAAAAATATCCTCTGTGTACAACGTAAAACACCAAATAATGCATGCAGAGCAAAATTAGGCCGATACCCTCTTATTATCAAAATCCAGAAACGAGCCGTTAAATTCTACAACCACCTAAAAGGAAGCGATTCCCAAACCTTCCATAACAAAGCCATCACCTACAGAGAAATGAACCTACCGTAGGCAGACCTGGCTCTCGAGAGTGTTCCAAGATGGCGTAGTAGTGCAGTTCTGTTTTTGTCGTGTGTCTGTAAATAGCCTGTAAATTCCCTGTTTTTTTGTATTTTTCGTACATATTTCCCTTACAGACTTTTCATTCTTCTACAAAATATACTTTCCTGCAACCCGCCTCACTCAATGTGGAACGGATTCTATTATTGACTTACCTTTATCTGGAGTCTCCAGTTGGAACTAGCTAGCCAGCTGACTGGCTACTTGCTATTAGCCACAGCTGGCGGTATTTCACCCAGAGCATTGGATTTTTTTTCTGCGGGATTGATTTGGTCACTGGACATTAATCACCGGATATTCGGCCAGTCTGCACAGCGCATTGTTGACCCAGAACATATCGGTTTTTCCGCCGGAATCACTGAATCACTGGACCTTTAACTCCGGATTCATCGCTACCAGCTAGCTGCAACGGAATGGACGCTGTGGTCTGGCTAATCATCCTGAGCTAGGCCCATCTCCCGGCTATCTACCGATCCTACACGACTGGTCTGCTGACGAAATCGTCTGATGTGGTTACGACGTTAACCACGAAGATTCCATCTGCTAGCCCCGGCCCGCTAGCACACGCTAGCCGTGGCCTCTTACTCGAACTATCTTATTGCTGTTCACCGGACCTTATGATAACTCAGCTATACAGCTGATGTCTGCTGGACTGTTCCTTTTTACGGTACTACATCCTGTTTATGTTTAGCCTCAGCCCAAACATGGTTAGCTTATTGTTGTTTCGGTTATTTCTAATTGTACTATTTCACTGTAGACCCCCCAGCCCAGCTAAACCTGCCTTAGATAGCTCCTTTGTCCCACCCCCTATACACGCGGAGACCGACTCAATTGATGAAATGTCCATCCCCAACTATAACATTTTCCGTCTAGATAGAACTGCCAAAGGGGGTGGAGTTGCAATCTACTGTAGAGATAGCCTGCAGAGCTCTATCATACTATCCAGGTCTGTGCCCAAACAGTTTGAGCTTCTACTTCTAAAAATCCACCTTTCCAGAAATAAGTATCTCACTGTTGCCGCTTGCAACAGACCCCCCTCAGCCCCCAGCTGTGCCCTGGACACCATATGTGAATTGATTGCCCCCCATTTATCCTCAGAGTTCGTACTGCTTGGTGACCTAAATTGGGATATGCTTAATCCCCCAGCCATCCTACAATCCAAACTAGATGCCCTCAACCTCACACAAATTATCAACGAACCTACCAGGTACAACCCTAAATCCGTAAACATGGGTACCCTCATAGATATCATCCTGACTAACATACCCTCTAAATACACCTCAGCTGTCTTCAACCAGGATCTCAGCGATAACTGCCTTATTGCCTGCGTCCATAACGGGTCCGCGGTCAAACGACCACCCCTCATCACTGTCAAACGCTCCCTAAAACACTTTAGCGAGCAGGCCTTCCTAATTGACCTGGCCCAGGTATCCTGGATGGATATAGATCTCATTCCGTCAGTAGAGGATGCCTGGTTGTTCCTTAAAAGTAATTTCCTCTCAATCTTAAATAAACATGCCCCATTCAAAAAATACAGAACTAAGAACCGATATAGCCCCTGGTTCTCCTCAGACTTGACTGCCCTTGACCAGCACAAAAACATCCTGTGGCGTACAGCATTAGCATCAAATAGCCCCCGCGATATGCAACTTTTCAGGGAAGTTAGGAACCAATATACACAAGCAGTCAGGAAAGCAAAGGCTAACTTTTTCAAACAGAAATTGGCATCCTGTAGCACTAACTCCAAAAAGTTTTGGGACACTGTAAAGTCCATGGAGAATAAGAGCACTTCCACCCAGCTGCCCACTGCACTGAGGCTAGGAAACACTATCACCACCGATAAATCTACAATAATCGAGAATTTCAACAAGCATTTTGCTACAGCTGGCCATGCTTTCCATCTGGCTACCACTACCCCGGCCACAAACTCTGCACCCTCTGCTGCAACTTGCCCATGCCCCCCCCCCCGCTTCTCCTTCACACAAATTCAGACAGCTGATGTTTTGAAAGCGCTGCAAAATCTGGACCCCTACAAATCAGCTGGGCTAGACAATCTGGACCCTTTCTTTCTAAAACTAGCCGCCGAAATTGTCGCAACCCCTATTACTAGTCTGTTCAACCTCTCTTTCATAACGTCTGAGATCCCCAGAGATTGGAAAGCTGCCGCGGTCATCCCCCTCTTCAAAGGGGGTGACACTCTAGATCCAAACTGCTACAGACCTATATCCATCCTGCCCTGCCTTTCGAAAGTATTTGAAAGCCAAGTTAACAAACAGATCACCGACCATTTCGAATACCACCGTACCTTCTCCGCTATGCAATCTGGTTTCCGAGCTGGTCATGGGTGCACTTCAGCCACGCTCAAGGTCCTAAACGATATTATAACCGCGATTGATAATAGACAGTACTGTGCAGCCGTCTTCATCGACCTGGCCAAGGCATTCGACTCTGTCAACCACCGCAATCTTATTGGCAGACTAAATAGCCTTGGTTTCTCAAATGACTGCCTCGCCTGGTTCACCAACTACTTCTCAGATAGAGTTCAGTGTGTCAAATCGGAGGGCCTGTTGTCTGGACCTATGGCAGTCTCTATGGGGGTGCCACAGGGTTCAATTCTTGGGCCGACACTTTTCTCCGTGTATATCAATGATGTCGCTCTTGCTGCTGGTGACTCTCAGATCCACCTCTACGCAGACGACACCATTTTGTATACATCTGGCCCTTCATTGGACACTGTGTTAACAAACCTCCAAACGAGCTTCAATGCCATACAACACTCCTTCAGTAGCCTCCAACTGCTCTTAAACACTAGTAAAACTAAATGCATGCTTTTCAATCGAACGCTGCTGGCACCCGCCCACCCGACTAGAATCACCACTCTCGACGGGTCTGACCTAGAGTATGTGGACAACTACAAATACCTAGGTGTCTGGTTAGACTGTAAACTCAACTTCCAGACTCACATAAAGAATCTCCAATCCAAAGTTAAATCTAGAATTGGCTTCCTATTTCGCAACAAAGCCTCCTTCACTCATGCTGCCAAACATGCCCTCGTAAAACTGACTATCCTACCGATCCTTGACTTCGGCGATGTCATTTACAAAATAGCCTCCAACACTCTACTCAGCAAATTGGATGTAGTCTATCACAGTGCCATCCGTTTTGTCTCCAAAGCCCCATACACTACCCACCACTGTGACCTGTACGCTCTTGTTGGCTGGTCCTCACTACATGTTCGTCGTCAAACCCACTGGCTCCAGGCCATCTATAAATCACTGCTAGGCAAATCCCCGCCTTATCTTAGCTCATTGGTCACCATAGCAGCACCCACCCGTAGTCTGCGCTCCAGCAGGTATATCTCACTGGTCATTCCCAATGCCAACACCTCCTTTGGCCGCCATTCCTTCCAGTTCTCTGCTGCCAATGACTGGAACGAATTGCAAAAATCTCTGAAGCTGGAGACTCTTATTTCCCTCAATAACTTTAAGCATCAGTTGTCAGAGCACCTTACCGATCACTGCACCTGTACACAGCCCATCTGAAATTAGCCCACCCAACTACCTCATCCCTATATTGTTATTTATTTTGCTCTTTTGCACCCCAGTATCTCTATTTGCACATAATTTCTTGCACATCTATCATTCCAGTGTTAATACTATTGTAATTATTTTGCACTATAGCCTATTTATTGCCTTACCTCCATAACTTGCTACATTTGCACACACTGTATATATATTTTCTGTTGTAATTTAGACTTTATGTTTTGTTTTACCCCATATGTAACTCTGTGTTGTTTTTATTGCACTGCTTTGCTTTATCTTGGCCAGGTCGCAGTTGTAAATGAGAACCTGTTCTCAACTGGCTTACCTGGTTAAATAAAGGTGAAAAAAAAAAGAAAAAAAAAAAAGAGAAGACAGGCTATGTGCACACTGCCCACAAAATGAGGTGGAAACTGAGCTGCACTTCCTAACCTCCTGCTAATTGTATGACCATATTAGAGACACATACTTCCCACAGACCCACAAATAATTAAAAAACAAATCCAATTCTGATAAACTCCCATATCTATTGGGTGAAATACCAGTGTGCCATCACAGCAGCAATATCTGTGACCTGTTGCCACAAGAAAAGGGCAACCAGTGAAGAACAAACACCATTGTAAATACAACCCATATTATGTTGATTTATTTTCCCTTTTGTATTTGAACTATTTGCACATCGTTACAATACTGTATATAGACATAATATGACAAATGCAATGTCTTTATTCTTTTGGAACTTCTGAGTGTAATGTTTACTGTTCATTTTTTATTATTTACTTCACTTTTGTTTATTATCTACTTCACTGGCTTTGGCAATGTAAATATATGTTACCCATGTCAATAAAGCCCCTTAAATTGAGAGAGAGAGAGAGAGAGAGAGAGAGAGAGAGAGAGAGAGAGAGAGAGAGAGAGAGAGAGAGAGAGAGAGAGAGAGAGATTTTTATTTTATTATTTTTATTTTTAAATAATCTTTATTGGGTCTGGGAGCCCACCACACAAATACTCATACAAAACCGTATTTACACATCAATTAAAAACACAACTCCAATTCCTCCTCCACAGTAACTGAACACAACAGCCTCTGAATAACCCATATACTCATAAACAGATCAATATTGTTGACAAGTTTATAATAGGCAAACTCAACCCTTAGTCTTGCTGCCAACATTCCCTCCAGCATTCCCACCACATCCACAGACCCCTGTCCCCGAATACTGTTCTTTCGGGTCTTCCATATGGCTAATTTTGCTGCCCCTAACACAAAATTAAGCAACACAACTACACCTTTCTGACTAAACCTGTACTTTGGCCCAAATATATACAGTTGGGAAGAGAAAACCTCTCCCAGAGCTGAGAACCAATTAGTGATCAGGTCAATCATCCCAACCAACCTGGGACACTGTAAAAACAGATGTGCCAGAGTTTCAGACTGAGCACAGAATGGACACCCCTCCCCAACAGTAGGATCCAGGTGTACCAGATACATGTTGGTGGCTATGGCTCCATGTATTATCCTCCATTGGAGGTCAGCTGTCCTCTTATCAATAGGCAGTTTGTATAATGATCGCCAACAGCCTTTTGGGGAGGCACCTGGACCAAGCACACCCGCCCACCTCGTCGATTTTACCCCTTCCAGGGAAGAGGCATGGGACACCTTTACACATATTCTGTACATGGCCTTCTTTCCCACCTCCTTGAACTCCCCCAGCTCCGGGGTATCGAAGGAAAGCAGCATCCCCACGTCCTCCTCGAATGCCCCCGCCGCAGCACTAACAATCAGTGCAGGGAACACATAATCCAGACCCTCCTTCCACCGATCAGAATTGGAAGTGTCAGTCACATACTGCAGATGAAGTACTGGCAAGGAATCACAGACCTCAGCGACGACCTTCCTCAGTAGGCGAGACGATCGGATCCCCGCTCTTTCTCCCAGCTCCTCCAACAACCTATTCCTGTTCCACATCAGATTACCCAGCTTAGTACACCCCACGCCTAACAGGCATGAACGTAGGCTAGCTGAACCCAGAACACGGGACTGGATGGCAGTGTTGTGAAAAAGAGGCTCTTCAAAAAGCTACATCCCTGGTGGCGTGCAGGCCTTACGGGACTTGACCAGAACTCTCCAAGCCTGCATAACAGACTCATAAAATGGATTCAGGCCAGGCAACTCACCCCCCTCCAGCTTTAAGAGGAAAAGGTGCTTGTCTAAGCCCAAACAGCCCGCTCTCCTCATCAATGCGTAGGCTGTGTCAACCCAGCTAGAACCGTCACTGTACAACAGTCTCTGGGCTGCTTGAAGCCGGAAAGCCATGATCCTGGAAGAAATGTCCACCAGGCCTTGCCCACCCTCGTGCAGTGGCAGGTACAGGGCTGAAGCTTTAATCCAATGTTGTCCAGACCAGAAGAAGTTGACAAGGGTCCTCTGAAGCTCTTGTATCAGACCCTTTGGTGGCTGTAAAATCATTAGTCTGTGCCACAGGGTAGAGGCAGCTAGGTTATTAGCTACCAGTACCCTTCCCCTATAAGACAGCTGGGGCAGCACCCATTTCCATCTTGACAGTCTGGCACACACTTTCTCCACTACACCCTCCCAGTTCTTTTTCTGAAAGACATCGGAGCCTAGAAATCCCCCCAAAGTCTTCATCCCATCTCTGCCCCACTGAAGCCCCCCTGGTAACCGTGGAGCGGACCCCATCTGAAGCTGGCCTGCCCACAGCGCTTCACTCTTTCCCCAATTGACTCTAGCTGAGGAGGCCCCCTCATACACCTTTAAGGCGTCTGAGAGAACCTTAACATCCTCACCCCCTGTAATAAAAACTGTCACGTCATCTGCATACGCAGACAGTGCTATCGTGGGACCCTTCATTACACCTGGCACAGAGAAACCAGTAAGCTTCGCTCTTAAAAAACAAAGCATTGGTTCAATCGCCAGACTGTATAACAGCCCTGAAATTGGGCATCCCTGCCTGATGCCCCTTTGGACAGGGATGGGACAACTCAAACCACCCCCCACCTTCACCATACACGAGGCCCCAGCATACAGTAAATTCATCCAAGACAAAAAAACATCCCCAAACCCAAAGGCTTTCATTGTTTTAAACAAGTACTGGTGGTCCACACGATCAAAAGCCTTCTCCTGATCCAAAGAAAGTAAACCCACATTTACATCAGACAGTTTACAAATGTCCAAAACATCTCTTATTAGAAACAAGTTGTCAACAATAGAGCGATCAGGTACACAGTAGGACTGGTCCTTGTGGACCAACAATCCCAGATACTCTTTCAACCTGTTTGAGAGACATTTAGAAACAATTTTATATTCTGCACACAGCAAAGCAACAGGTCTCCAATTTTTTATGAGAGCCAAATCCCCCTTTTTTGGCAACAGTGAAAGTTCCGCACATTGACAAGATACAGGAAGAGAGCCCTCATGAAAAGATTCACACACCACTTCATAAAAATCCTCCCCAATAGACCCCCAAAAGTGCTTATAAAACTCAGATGGTAAACCATCAATGCCAGGGGCTCGGCCTGTTGAGAGCTGCATAACTGCTGTGGACAGCTCTTGCAGTGTAATGTCAGAGTCCAATGCGACTCTTTGCTCAGGTCCCAATTGAGGAAGACCGTGTAACAACTGTTCAGTACACAGAGAGTCACAATCCTCCGCCTTATAGAGGGCAGAATAGAAATCCACGGCATGTTGACGCATTTCACTGTCATCCGTGGTCACCTTCCCATCAGGGAGACGAAGGCAGACCATCTGTTTACGTTGCAATGTCGACTGTCCTAGGTTTAAAAAAAAAGCACTAGGAGCATCCATATCCTTGAGGGAAGCGAAACGAGACCTAATCAAGGCACCCTTCACTCTTTCATGCAGAAACGACCTCAATTCATGTTTCTTGTCCTGTAAGTTCATGACTAGTCCGGGGTCATTCTGAGTGAGCAACTTCAATTCAATAGATTTAATGTTCTGCTCAAGGGCCCTGATAGTCTCTTTAACTTCAATTCGAGACAGAGCAGTATACTGTTGACAAAATAATCGTATTTGGGCCTTCCCAACCTCCCACCATTGTCTCAAGGACTCGAAATTCCCTTTTGTAAACCTCCATTTTTCCCAAAACAACAAAACCTTTCACAAAACATGACATCATGTAACAATTTAACATTAAAATACCAATAAGATGATGACCTTCGTGGACAGGACAAGTGAATATCAACAGTGACAATATGGTGATCAGAGAAACCCACAGGAGTAATGTCACACCTTCCAACCCTACTACAGTATTGCTCAGATACATACAACCTGTCTAACCTTGCTGCACTGACATGACCTTCATTAACTTTTAGCCATGTGTACTGCCTAACTTTTGCATTCCTTACTCTCCACACATCAGATAGCTCAAACTCAGTTAATAGACCAGACAGACAAATTGCTGACCGCAGGTGAGGTTCTTCAGCGGTGCGATCAACAGTAAAATCCACTGTACAGTTCCAGTCCCCCCCTAAAACCATACACCCCTCTTGGTCACACTGTCTTAAGGTTTCCTTTATTTTATCAAAACCAACAATACGCTTTGTACCCTCATTAGGAGCATAAACATTCAAAAAAAAAAAAAAAAAAACCATAACATCCACCTTGACCAATAAAACCCGACCCTTGACAATCTCTGTTGTAGATACCACAGTCACCCCTAAGCCTGAAGAAAACAAGATTGCCACCCCAGCACTGAAATTAGTACCATGACTGATTATATGCTGCCCCTCCCACCACATACCCCAGTCAGCCGCATTTTCCTCATCACTATGTGTCTCCTGTAGGAAAACTACATTAAGCCTTTTCTGTTTTATTACTTCTAATACCCAAGCCCTCTTATTCCTGTCCCTTCCTCCATTAATATTGAGAGAACCTACCCTTAGTACCTCCATATAGAAAAGAAAAAGGAAAAGCAGAAGATACCACAGAGAAACCAGACAAAGAGAATAGAACACCCTATGAGGCATAATCATCATCATTATTTAAATTTTATCTTAACCTGACCACGTTTCCTACCACCTTTTGCTGCTGCAACAGCAGTAACAAATTTCCTCAAGCGAAACCGCTTCTTCTCACTCAACTGGTCTAACCCCACCGTCTTCTGTAACATCACAGCTGACCTCACAAATGTATCAACATCAAAATAATCTGCCAATTTGACAGATTTCCCAAAAGTCTGATCCAGAAACCCATTTACCTCCTCTAGATCGTAAATTGAGTCCTCACCAGCTGATATCGTATCAAGAGAGATATCCATATCCTTCTCCTGATCCTCCTCAACTGAGGCCACAGACCACTGACTCCCCTCTACCAAATCCCTTTCAACACTCCCCACTTGCACCCCATCACTCGTACCAGGCATCTCCTCCACTACCTGGGAGACTAGCCCCACCTGAACCCCATTACTCGTAGTGGGCATCTCCTCCACTACCTGGGAGACTAGCCCCACCTGAACCCCATTACTCGTAGTGGGCATCTCCTCCACTACCTGGGAGACTAGCCCCACCTGAACCCCATTACTCGTAGTGGGCATCTCCTCCACTACCTGGGAGACTAGCCCCCCCTGTACCCCAGCACTCATAGTGGGCATCTCCTCCACTACCTGGGAGACTAGCCCCCCCTGTACCCCAGCACTCATAGTGGGCATCTCCTCCACTACCTGGGAGACTAGCCCCCCCTGTACCCCAGCACTCATAGTGGGCATCTCCTCCACTACCTGGGAGATGAGCTCCACATGAACCCTCTCCTGTAACCCATTACTTGTAGTGGGCATCTCCTCCACTATCTGGGAGATTAGCTCCACATGTACCCCCTCCTGTACCACAGCACTCGTACTGGGCACCTCCTCACCAGTCTGAGGAAATGGCCCTTCAGATCCATCCTTACCTTCTACAACAATTTTTTTCCGCTGCATAACATTTCCCTCTGGTACAAGTTGCACCTCTGTGCCCTCAACACGGACAACTTGTTCCTCAGCAACAGATGCGTGTGGCTGCTCTACCACTGTCAGCCCACCTCTTCCTACATCAGTGGGCCCAGGCGTTACGAGGACCACCTGCGCCCCTCCCTCTGCCTTCTCCCTTTTCGGGCAAGCATGTCGCTTATGACCAACATCCCCACACTCAAAACACCGTTGACTACCTGTACTAGCATAAGCCATATACAGTCTATTGTCATACTTGACTTTAAACGATAACTCCAAAGTCTGCTCCGGTGAGTCCAAAAACATAAACACCTGTCGCCGAAACGACATTACCTGTTTCAACGCCAGGTGTTTGCAACCCAATGGGACAACCTTAATTGAACTTGCAAACTTCCCAAAGCGCAATAACTCGCGCTCCAATAGCTCATTTGGAATGAACGGCGGTACATTTGAAATCGTTACCCTTGTTGACGGAGAAAAAAGCGGCGTAACTTGAATAAACATTCCTTTAAGAAGTATGCCATGCTCAACCATACAATCAACAAGGCGCTCTTCTTTAAGAAATACCACCACCGCTTTATTCATCCGTGACGCATAAGCAACATTCTCATATCCTACCTTCTCTCCTACGGCGACCAGAACCTCTTCCACCGTGACAGTAGCTTCAGTAACACACCTAAAGCCGTGCCGAAGTGACAGGGACGGCGTCCCGATTCGGGCCGCCATCCCCACCAAAATCAGGGTAATTTCGACACGAAAAACAATATACTTAATTCTACCACAACAAAAAAATAGAAATAATAACCTTAATCATGCATAGAAGAAAAAAGGATATCACCAAGAAAAGGAAAACCCAGGATATCTAACTCTACACAACACTCGCACTTAGCACTCACTCAAACAGTTCCCAGCACGCACCAAACACTCCCAGCATGCAGAGAGAGAGAGACAGAGAGAGAGAGACAGAGAGAGAGAGAGAGAGAGAGAGAGAGAGAGAGAGAGAGAGAGAGAGAGAGAGAGAGAGAGAGAGAGAGAGAGAGAGAGAGAGAGAGCCTACGCTGCTTCACTAGCACATCTGTCGCCAGTCATTTAAAAATCCCACCCAGAGAGATTGATTTGTTTTTATATTCACCTCTCTGTCTCTTGGCTTCTCTCTCTGTGATCGGGAGGCATGTACTTGTTTGTCAAATATGACTACTGTCTAGCGTTGAGTTGTGAGTTCAATCGTGTGGGGAGGGCATGTTGCTGTGTGATGGTATTTCTGTCAGTGAGATGCTAACAGAAGATACATGTGTATTCATAAGAAACAGCCTTCAAAAAACCACTTCTATCTATGTGCTCTTTGAGTTTATTGTGGATCTGATTTATTAAAAGTTATTTGGTCTAATCAGCATGCAGTAAAAAGCCAAAAGGACAAACTGGTGCCCATTTTTTTGATTTTTTATTGACACTAAACAAACACAATTATTAAACACATATTGACATGGACACACATCCAAGCTCTACCAGGTGCAACATGCTAATAAACACACAACAAACAATGTTCAACAAACAAACAAACACAACAACACGGCCATTTTAAAGCACTTCATGTTTCTGTCTTTTGTTCCTCTGTGCAGACTTTGGTGTGTCCATGAGAGCGGTGGTTTGATAATGGAGGGCAAGCTGGCCTTGGTAAGCAACACGTTTAATAACTAATTACAGTCCCACAGCGGCTTCACACTGTTGCAGAGTGTTTTGGCAAGCCACGCGTCCACTCCACAGTGTTGTCATTAACTTATTATTGGCACAAAGGGTAACGTTTTTCATTTAAGTGTGAAAAGGCACAGTTTTGGCCACTGCACAGATCCACAGTGGCCGTGACTATATACGGAAATCAGCTAACTCCGTTTGAGATGCAGAATCTGTAAGGGGCAGTTACAACAAACAACGTACTGCGAATTAGAATTATATTGCAATGAAACATTTGGTGCCATCAACATGGGAGGATAGATATGTCTATTACATTTACGTCCGTCCGTCCGTCCGTCCGTCTGTCTGTCCGTCTGTCTCTGTCTCTGTCTCTGTTGCTCTCTCTGCAGATTAAATGATACATTTACAATATTTAAAAAAGTAATAATCAATTTTGTCAATGGGACAATCAGTAACAACAACAATCAAGGGTAAACATAACCATACAATGGACAATAACTTTAACAATGGCATAGAGGACATGTGCAGGTTGGTTGGTCTGTCAGACAATGTCCCTCATCTTATGGCAGGCAGCAATGTAGTGCGCTGCCAACCCACAGCTCTCTGTGTCCTCCCCCAACAGGACGGGTAGCCGATTCTCATCAGAGAGGTCTTTGAAACCTTGAATAAGGGTTTTATATTTTTGACATTTTGTTAGGAAATGCAGCTCTGTCTCAGGTTCTGCTGTGGTGCAGTGGTTGCACAGCCTTTCCTCTACAGGGAGCCAGGTTTTCCTGTGTCTACCCTTCTCAATGGCAAGGCTGTGCTCACTGAACCTTTTCATTGTCAAGGTTTTTCTAAGGATTTGATCAGTAACCATGGTCAAATAGTTCGCCACGGTGTACTGTCGATTTAGGGCCAGATAGCACTGCATTTTACTTTGTGCTTGTACTTGTGTTTCCCAATAAGTCACAGTTTTGTTTTGACTGTGTTGTAATTTGGTTCTATTCTGATTGATTGGATGTTCTGGTCCTGAGGCTTCAGTGTGTTAGTAGAACAGGTTTGTGAACTCAGCCCCAGGACCAGCTGGATGAGGGGGACTCTTTTCTTTGCTCAGCTCTTGGCATTGCAGGGCTTGGTAATGATATGAGAGGGGGTCACTGTATTTTAGATGTTTCCAAAACTTAATTGCTCTTTATTAAGTTGTTATTATTAGTGGATATTGGCCTAATTCTGCCCTGCATGCATTGTTTGTAGTTTTCCTCTGGACATGTAGGAAAAGTAGTTTTGTGTCTCTCTCAATTCAATTTCAATTTCAATTTCAATTTAAGGGCTTTATTGGCATGGGAAACGTGTGTTAACATTGCCAAAGCAAGTGAAGTAGATAGTAAACAAAAGTGAAATAAACAATAAATATTAACATTAAACATTACACTCAGAAGTTTCAAAAGAATAAAGACATTTCAAATGTCATACTATGTATATATACAGTGTTGTAACAATGTGCAAATAGTTAAAGTACAAATGGGAAAATAAATAAACATAAATATGGGTTGTATTTACTGGTTGCCCTTTTCTTGTGGCAACAGGTCACAAATCTTGCTGCTGTGATGGCACACTGTGGTTTTTCACCCAGTAGATAAGGGAGTTTATCAAAATTGGGTTTGTTTTCGAATTCTTTGTGGATCGCTGTAATCTGAGGGAAATATGTGTCTCTAATATGGCCATACATTTGGCAGGAGGTTAGGAAGTGCAGCTCAGTTTCCACCTCATTTTGTGGGCAGTGTGCACATAGCCTGTCTTCTCTTGAGAGCCAGGTCTGCATACGGCGGCCTTTCTCAATAGCAAGGCTATGCTCACTGAGTCTGTACATAGTCAAATCTTTCCTTAAGTTTGGGTCAGTCACAGTGGTCAGGTATTCTGCCACTGTGTACTCTCTGTTTAGGGCCAAATAGCATTCTAGTTTGCGCTGTTTTTTTGTTTGTTCTTTCCAATGTGTCAAGTAATCCTCTTTTTGTTTTCTCATGATTTGGTTGGGTCTAGTTGTGTTGTTGTTGTTGTTGTCCTGGGGCTGTGTGGGGTCTGTTTGTGTTTGTGAACAGAGCCCCAGGACAAGCTTACTTAGGGGACTCTTCTCCAAGTTCATCTCTCTGTAGGTGATGGCTTTGTTATGGAACGTTTGGGAATCACTTCCTTTTAAGGGGTTATAGAATTTAATTGCTCTTTTCTAGATTTTGATAATTAGCGGGTATTGGCCTAATTCTGCTCTGCATGCATTATTTGGTGTTTTACGTTGTACACGGAGGATGTTTTTGCAGAATGCTGCATGCAGAGTCTCAATTTGTTGTTTGTCCCATTTTGTGAATTCTTGGTTGGTGAGCGGACCACAGACCTCAGAACCATAAAGGGCAATGGGTTCTATAACTGATTCAAGTATTTTTAGCCAGATCCTAATTTGTATGTCAAATTTTATGTTCCTTTTGATGGCATAGAAGGCCCTTCTTGCCTTGTCTCTCAGATCGTTCACAGCTTTGTGGAAGTTACCTGTGGCGCTGATTTTTAGGCCGAGGTATGTATAGTTTTTTGTGTGCTCTAGGGCAACGGTGTCTAGATGGAATTTGTATTTGTGGTCCTGGCAACTGGACCTTTTTTGGAACACCATTATTTTTGTCTTACTGAGATTTACTGTCAGGGCCCAGGTCTGACAGAATCTGTGCAGAAGATCTAGGTGCTGCTGTAGGCCCTCCTTGGTTGGTGACAGAAGCACCAGATCATCAGCAAACAGAAGACATTTGACTTCAGATTCTAGTAGGGTGAGGCCGGGTGCTGCAGACTGTTCTAGTGCCCTCGCCAATTCGTTGATATATATGTTGAAGAGGGTTGGGCTTAAACTGCATCCCTGTCTCAGCCCTCGGCCCTGTGGAAAGAAATGTGTGTGTTTTTTGCCAATTTTAACCGCACACTTGTTGTTTGTGTACATGGATTTTATAGTGTCGTATGGTTTTCCCCCAACCCCACTTTCCATCAATTTGTATAGCAGACCCTCATGCCAAATTGAGTCAAAAGCTTTTTTGAAATCAACAAAGCATGATAAGACTTTGCCTTTGTTTTGGTTTGTTTGTTTGTCAATTAGGGTGTGCAGGGTGAATACGTTGTCTGACGTACGGTAGTTTGGTAAAAAGCCAATTTGACATTTGCTCAGTACATTGTTTTCACTGAGGAAATGAACTAGTCTGCTGTTAATGATAATGCAGAGGATTTTCCCAAGGTTGCTGTTGACGCATATCCCACGGTAGTTATTGGGGTCAAATTTGTCTCCACTTTTGTGGATTGGGGTGATCAGTCCTTGGTTCCAAATATTGGGGAAGATGCCAGAGCTAAGGATGATGTTAAAGAGTTTAAGTATAGCTAATTGAAATTTGTGGTCTGTATATTCTATCATTTCATTGAGGATACCATCAACACCACAGTGTCATGAGCACTCTCTCTCCCTGGTAGCAACATTAATTGCATTCAATTCTCTGCCACTCTGCTCACTCTCTCCCTACTCTGCCTAACGAGCTCCACCTGGCTCCGCCCTGCTCTGCTCTTGTTACCTGGCCAGCTGCACTGCATTTCCCACTCACCATCCTCACCTTGCCTCACTCTGTTCTAATTACTCTGCCAGCTGAACTGCATTTCCCCACTAACCTCTCCCAGTATATCAAGCCCTGTTTTTCAGCCAAGCCCTGTCAGATCGTCTTCAAACCCGGACCAGTAACCTGCCTGTCTGCGCTCTGACTCCTGTTTGTGATACCGATCCTTTCTTGACTGCCTCCTTGTTCTACTGCCCCGTCTATCCCGACCTGCCTTCTGGACCTCGACTACTCTCCGATCTTCAGCCCCTCCGGTAACTCGATTCTGCTTTCTGTCTCTCACCACGATATTTGCCCAGCCCTGATCTGTACTTCTGCCTGCCATTCATATTGCTGTTGTGTGTGTGTTCCCCCAGGTCTCCGACCACCAGATGAGCGTGCCCAGACGCTTCACCACCCTCAGCCCGATACGCCGCTCCATCACTGGGGAACACACACACTAAGCACTTGGACTGGACACCCCCGGACATTTGGTGACCCCCGGAGCACAGGTACCCACAGGACCCTGAAAGACCCCAGAGCCCCAAGCACCCCTGGAACCCCTGACACCCCTGGCACTCCTCTTCCCGCCTGAAACCTTCAATAAAGAACTCTGAATTTGAACTTGCGCTCTTGGGTCCTCTTCTGTCCGTGACAGAACGATCTGACCATCATGGACCCAGCGCACTCCCTGACCACGATGGAAGAAGAGCCAGAGATGACTGCCCTACAGCGACTGGAACGCTCTGAGGGAGACATAAATCGGATGGCTGGCGACATCGCTTCCCTTCTCCAGCTATTCAACCAGCAGCAACAACAGTTCCAACTGCAGCAACAACAGCTAGCCCAAGCCCTGCAACTACTCTCAAACCCGGCTACTCCACCTGCACCCCCCCCCTGGTCCTTCTGTTCCTGTACCACCGACACTCCTTCATCCCTCCGCTGGAGGTCCCAATGCTGCAGGCCCGGCAGTGCTGCCACCAGATCCCCACGCTCCTGAACCAAAGATTGGGAACCCGGAACGTTTTGATGGCAACCAGAAGCAAGTAAGACCATTCTTGAGCAGCTGCCGAATCCAGTTTGCACTACAGCCCAGGACTTTCTCAACAGAGGGAGCCAAGGTGGGGTATGTCATCACACATCTCACCGGTCGAGCTCGGTTGTGGGGAACGGCGGAATTCGACCGGCAAACCCCAGCCTGTGCCTCCTTCAGTGCCTTTGAGGAGGAGATGTTAAAGGTCTTTGACCTAGGCTCGCCAACAGCCGAAGCGTCACAAGCTCTGCTCACCATCCGTCAGGGCAATCGGACAGTGGCAGACTTCTCCATTGACTTTCGTACCCTGGCCAGTCAAAGCTCGTTTAACCCAGAGGCACTGGTGCAAGCCTTCCTCCATAGCCTGGCGGACTATATCAAAGACGAGCTTGTTTCCCATGACCCGCCCTCAACGCTTGATGCCGCCATTGACCTTGCCGTCCGCATTGACCGCCGTATACAGACCCGGAGGAGGGAGAAGGGCCGTCTCAGTCAACCTGCCATCCGCACTCGGGTCGATACCGCTTCTGTCCAGCCCCTGCCTGTCAAGTCCCATAGCCAACTCAATCAGCCTGAGCCCATGGAGATTGGCCGTGCCTCTCTGACTCCCGAGGAGCGTCGGCGCCGTCTAAGCTCCAACCTTTGCCTCTACTGTGGTGGCGAAAATCACCGTGTCGCCACTTGTCCGGCAAAAGCCGCAGCTCACCAGGTGTAGGGGAGATCCGGGTGAGCTCAACAAGCCTTCAGTCTCCCTCCATCCGAAAGACCCTGCTTCATCTCCGCCTTCAGCTTTCTGACAAGACTCATACATTGGCCGCCCTTGTGGATTCCGGAGCCGAAGCAAACATCATGGACCCTGAGCTTGCACAGCAACTGGGCGTGAACCATCATCAACTGACACAACCCATTCCTGCACGAGCCCTGGATGGGCATCATCTTGGCACTGTCACTCATATCTCCGCCCCTGTGACAATCCTGCTGTCAGGAAACCACCAGGAGTCCATCCAGTTTCACCTCCTACACTCACCTGGCCAACCACTCATTCTTGGATACCCGTGGCTCCGTCAGCACAACCCCCACATCGACTGGGAGACAGGAACAGTCCGTGAGTGGGGAAGGAGTTGTCACCAGACCTGTTTAAGGGGGGCCACCCTGCCCGTTCACCGGGAAAGATCTAGCGCTACCCCCGACATATCCAATGTTCCGGCCTGTTACCACAGCCTGAAAGAGGTGTTCAACAAATCCAAGGCGACATCTCTACCCCCACACAGACCCTATGACTGCGCGATTGATCTCCTGCCTGGCACAGCACCTCCCAAGGGTCGTCTGTATTCACTGTCAGCCCCGGAAAGAAAGGCCATGGAGGACTACATTAATGACTCTCTTGCCGCCGGGATAATTAGACCGTCATCTTCCCCCGCAGGAGCGGGATTCTTCTTTGTCGGCAAGAAGGACGGTTCTCTTCGTCCATGCATAGATTACCGGGGTCTGAACGACATCACGGTTAAGAATCGCTACCCACTGCCCTTACTTTCGTCTGCCTTCGAACTGCTGCAGGGAGCCACTGTATTCACAAAGCTGGACCTTCGCAATGCCTACCATCTGGTGCGGATGAGGGAGGGAGACGAATGGAAGACAGCGTTCAACACACCAACCGGCCACTATGAATATCTCGTCATGCCCTTCGGCCTCACCAATGCCCCAGCAGTTTTTCAAGCCCTAGTGAATGATATCCTCAGGGACATGCTAAATACGTTCGTATTTGTGTACCTTGACGATATTTTAATATTCTCAAAGACTCTGTCAGAACACACGCACCACGTCCAGTTGGTCCTGCGCCGCCTGCTGGAGAACTCTCTTTTCGTGAAGGCAGAGAAGTGCGAGTTCCATGCCAAAACCGTTTCATTCCTGGGGTATGTGGTGACCGAGGGCAGCATTCAGATGGATCTCACGAAGGTGTCGGCTGTCACTTCCTGGCCAGTTCCTGAGTCTCGGAAAAAGTTGCAACAGTTCCTGGGCTTTGCCAACTTTTATAGGAGATTCATCAGAAACTATAGCACAGTGGCTGCACCCCTCACGGCGCTAACCAGCACTAAACAACCGTACCAATGGACATCAGCTGCTGATAAGGCCTTCAATATCCTCAAGACATGTTTCACTTCTGCTCCCATCCTCCAGATGCCAGATGCAGCAAGGCAGTTTGTGGTGGAGGTAGATGCTTCGGACGTGGGAGTGGGTGCAGTGCTTTCTCAAAGAGCAGCTGAGGATGGCAAGATGCACCCCTGTGCCTTCTACTCCCGTCGGCTAACCCCTGCCGAATGCAACTACGACATTGGGAACCGCGAGCTGTTGGCTGTCAAGCTCGCCCTTGAAGAATGGCGGCACTGGTTAGAGGGGTCAAAGGAACCATTCGTAGTGTGGACAGACCACAAGAACCTGGAGTATATCCAAACAGCCAGGAGGCTGAACTCCCGTCAACAGCGGTGGTCTCTGTTCTTTACGCGCTTCAATTTCACGCTCTCCTACCGCCCGGGATCTCGCAACATCAAACCTGATGCTCTTTCCCGGATGTTTCAGAAGGACGAGACCACCGCCATGACAGCCCCCATTCTTCCCAGCCACTTGGTCGTAGCGGCCCTCACCTGGGAGATCGAGAAGCAGGTCATGGAGGCTCTTCGGGACCAGCCAGGTCCAAGCACCAGCGCCCCCAACCGTCTGTTTGTTCCAGCAAATCTCAGGTCACCTGTGATTCAGTGGGGGCACGAATCCCGTCTGGCCTGTCATCCCGGCATCACTCGCACCCTTCATCTGGTCCGCCAGCGGTTCTGGTGGCGGCGGATGAGACGGGATGTCCGAGAATTCATCCGAGCTTGTCCCACTTGTAACCGAAACAAGACCCCCAACCAGCCTCCTGCTGGGTTGCTGCAACCCCTACTCATACCCAAGAGGCCCTGGTCCCACGTTTCACTGGACTTTGTTACGGGCCTTCCGCCCTCTGACGGACACACAGTCATCCTTACCATTGTTGACCGCTTTAGTAAGATGACCCACTTCGTGCCCCTTCCCAAACTACCCTCTGCTAAAGAGACCTCCCAGGTGGTCCTGGAACATGTGTTTCGTATCCATGGCCTACCCCAGGATATAGTGTCAGACCGGGGCCCGCAATTCTCAGCAACCTTTTGGAAGGAGTTCTGTCATCTCCTTGGGGCCACCGCCAGCCTATCGTCTGGATTCCACCCGCAGTCAAACGGCCAGACTGAACGCATGAACCAGGAGCTGGAGAAGGCACTGAGGTGTGTGGCTTCCCAAAATCCCCGGGCCTGGGCTCAACACCTGCTCTGGGTGGAATATGCCCATAATTCACTCACCAGTTCCTCCACCGGGCTCTCCCCCTTTCAGTGTGTCTACGGGTATCAACCTCCACTGTTTGCCAGCCAGGAGGCGGATGCCACCTGTCCGTCTGCTCTTGCGTATGCCCGCCGCTGCCGCCGCACTTGGGCCCAGGCTCGCACTGTGCTCCTGAAGTCTGGAACCAGCTACGCCGTCGGTGCCAACCGACGGAGGACCCCAGCACCTACTTACCGGGTTGGTCAGAAGGTCTGGCTGTCTGCCCGGGATCTGCCGCTGCGGGTTGAATCACGAAAGCTGGCCCCTCGCTTCATTGGTCCTTTTCCTGTGCAGAAAGTCATCAGTCCAACGGCGGTCCGACTTCAGTTGCCCGCTTCCATGCGGGTCCACCCCACCTTCCACGTCTCCAAGGTCAAGCCGGTCCATGAAAGTCCCCTGGTCCCTGCAGCTCCGGCGCCACCTCCTCCGCGCCTCGTAGATGGCGGTCCTGTCTTCACCGTCCGGCGGCTGCTCCGCTCTAGGCGAAGGGGTAGGGGTCTCCAGTACCTCGTTGACTGGGAGGGATATGGTCCAGAGGAGAGGACCTGGATCCCGGCCAGGAGGATAGTGGACCGGACCCTTATCACTGACTTCCACCGACTACATCCTGATCAGCCTGCAATCCGTAGGGGCCGTCCAAGAGGGGTTCCTAGCCGTCCTGCCCGCCCTGCTTCCTGTCCTGTGCCTGACCCTGCTCCTGTCTCAGTGCCTGTCCTGTCTCCCGACCGTGACCCTCCAGCTCCTTCTGAGGATGAGGAGATTCACTCGGACCGCTCGGAGGAGTTCTGACCCGCCGCCTGCTCCCCTCCACCCTCCCGGCATGATGTTGTTCTTGGGACTTCTGGGGCCGTCCCTTGGAGGGGGGGTCCTGTCATGAGCACTCTCTCTCCCTGGTAGCAACATTAATTGCATTCAATTCTCTGCCACTCTGCTCACTCTCTCCCTACTCTGCCTAACGAGCTCCACCTGGCTCCGCCCTGCTCTGCTCTTGTTACCTGGCCAGCTGCACTGCATTTCCCACTCACCATCCTCACCTTGCCTCACTCTGTTCTAATTACTCTGCCAGCTGAACTGCATTTCCCCACTAACCTCTCCCAGTATATCAAGCCCTGTTTTTCAGCCAAGCCCTGTCAGATCGTCTTCAAACCCGGACCAGTAACCTGCCTGTCTGCGCTCTGACTCCTGTTTGTGATACCGATCCTTTCTTGACTGCCTCCTTGTTCTACTGCCCCGTCTATCCCGACCTGCCTTCTGGACCTCGACTACTCTCCGATCTTCAGCCCCTCCGGTAACTCGATTCTGCTTTCTGTCTCTCACCACGATATTTGCCCAGCCCTGATCTGTACTTCTGCCTGCCATTCATATTGCTGTTGTGTGTGTGTTCCCCCAGGTCTCCGACCACCAGATGAGCGTGCCCAGACGCTTCACCACCCTCAGCCCGATACGCCGCTCCATCACTGGGGAACACACACACTAAGCACTTGGACTGGACACCCCCGGACATTTGGTGACCCCCGGAGCACAGGTACCCACAGGACCCTGAAAGACCCCAGAGCCCCAAGCACCCCTGGAACCCCTGACACCCCTGGCACTCCTCTTCCCGCCTGAAACCTTCAATAAAGAACTCTGAATTTGAACTTGCGCTCTTGGGTCCTCTTCTGTCCGTGACACACAGGACTTTTTGGGTTGGAGGGTTTGTATTTTGCTCTCTCTCTCTCTCTCTCTCTCTCTCTCTCTCTCTCTCTCTCTCTCTCTCTCTCTCTCTCTCTCTCTCTCTCTCTCTCTCTCTCTCTCTCTCTCTATATATATATATATATATATATATATATATATATATATATATATATCTATATAAATATATCTAACAGACATTTCCTCCAACTGGGTCTGATATTTAGATTGAAAACTGTGAGATTGATTGGTCCAATCGTGTTACACTGTCCACTCACATTTTCTCAGACAATTCAATTTCTCTCCCTCTGTCCGTCCTCCTATAGCTGTGAAGGAGATGCTGCTGTGTGCTGCCTCTGTAATGGATCGTTGGAGCAAACTTGAGCTCCAAATGATGCTGTTTTACTGCTGCAGGCGACAGCAAGGTTCGCTATTATCAGTCCTGCCACAGGAGACAGCTCCTTCCCTCTCTTCTCCTTAGCTGGATCCCTCGCCGGTGATAGACATCAGAACAGGTTGTGCATACAAGTGGTCAGGGGCTTAGAGAAACAGGCAGACAGAGAGGCAGACATGCAAACAGACAGGAAGACAGGGAGGGAAGGAAGGCAGACAGACAGAGACAGACAGAGAGAGACAGACAGACAGGCAGGCAGGCAGACAGACAGGGAAGGAAGACAGGCAGACAGACAGACAGACAGACAGACAGACAGACAGACAGACAGACAGACAGACAGACAGACAGACAGACAGACAGACAGACAGACAGACAGACAGACAGACAGACAGACAGACAGGCAGGCAGACAGACAGACAGACAGGCAGACAGGCAGTAAAGGAAGACAGACAGACAGAGACAGGCAGACAGGCAGACAGGCAGACAGGCAGACAGTTAGACAGACAGTATAGGAAGACAGGCAGGCAGACAGGCGAACAGTGGCTTAGAGAAACAGACATACAGGCACACAGGCAGGCAGGCAGGCATACATGCAGACAGACAGGCAGACAGGAAAGGAAGGGAGACAGACAGACAGACAGACAGACAGACAGACAGACAGACAGACAGACAGACAGACAGACAGACAGACAGACAGACAGACAGACAGACAGACAGACAGACAGACAGACAGACAGGGAAGAAGGCAGACAGACAGACAGGGAAGAAGGCAGACAGGGAAGAAGGCAGACAGAGACAGGCTGGCAGGCAGGCAGACAGACAGGCACGCTAGTGGCTGGGTAAATGTGATAACTCAATGATAGGGACCACTCAGGCGACTTGGGACTCGAGCGGTCATTTCAGACAAACCGTTGCAGTAAGGACAGTGTCAGGCGACTTGGGACTCGAGCGGTCATTTCAGACAAACCGTTGCAGTAAGGTCAGTGTCAGTCTGTGTTCATTTTAAGCATTTCCAGACTACAGTGTATGATGATGATACATTAAATAATATTTTATCCACAGGTTAACGTCAACCCAAAAAAATAATGACTCTTTTCCTTCCAACATTCAATAAAATATTCAATGTGGGCGATGTATAATTTAGAAATCACACAGTTGAAATACATTTTTGGGCCATGCTTAATCAACCCCTCAGTTCCTGCGCTTGGTGATTTTTGTGAGGGTAATTCCATGACCCAGTTCTGGTGCTTTCCGGCCTCTTGCCTTCCTTCTTTTCAAGGAGAAAGTTAAGTGGGTGAGTCAGTCAAACTGGGTGACACCCTATTAGATTTAGTACACTACTTTTGATAGGGCTCTGGTAAAAAGTAGTGCACTAAATATGGAATAGGGTGCCATTTGGGACGAAGGACACATTCAGAATGAAGTTGTTGGATACGAGTTTCCTGCATCGCAGCCAAATAAACTGCTTATTTTAGGTCATATTTGCCAAAGTAAAGCCATATATATTGTCAAAGTAACCTGATATTTGAGGTCATTTTTGCCAATATTAATTTAATGAAGGAAATGAAATATTTTCTTCAAATGTAACTTGTCCATTTGGTATGGTGCCATACCACTCTCATTAATGGGATCACTCATTATTGACCATCAATGACAGTCATATATCATCACTCAATATCCACAGCTGTTCTTTGACAGTGTTCAATTTGGAAACCAAGAGTAAACTTTTCTCAAATAAAAGAAGAAAGCCTATCCCGAGGCCTGCTAGTAAAGAAAGCCTATCCCGAGGCCTGCTAGTAAAGAAAGCCTATCCCGAGGCCTGCTAGTAAAGAAAGCCTATCCAGAGACCTGCTTGTAAAGAAAGCCTATCCCGAGGCCTGCTAGTAAAGAAAGCCTATCCCGAGGCCTGCTAGTAAAGAAAGCCTATCCCGAGGCCTGCTAGTAAAGAAAGCCTATCCCGAGGCCTGCTAGTAAAGAAACCCTATCCCGAGGCCTGCTAGTAAAGAAAGCCTATCCCGAGGCCTGCTAGTAAAGAAAGCCTATCCCGAGGCCTGCTAGTAAAGAAAGCCTATCCAGAGGCCTGCTAGTAAAGAAAGCCTATCCCGAGGCCTGCTAGTAAAGAAAGCCTATCCCGAGGCCTGCTAGTAAAGAAAGCCTATCCCAAGGCCTGCTAGTAAAGAAAGCCTATCCCAAGGCCTGCTAGTAAAGAAAGCCTATCCAGAGGCCTGCTGCTAGAAGCTGGTACACGGCTGGACTGGCTGGAAGAAGACCAGTGTGACGAGGCAGAGTTAACATCATTCCAGATTTCTAGAGGGCAGTGTGGTACCACTCTGTTCTGTTATACTAAGTTCTACTCTAGACGTTAGTGTGGTACCACTCTGTTCTGTTCTACTCTAGACGTTAGTGTGGTACCACTCTGTTCTGTTATACTAAGTTCTACTCTAGACGTTAGTGTGGTACCACTCTGTTCTGTTCTACTCTAGACGTTAGTGTGGTACCACTCTGTTCTGTTATACTAAGTTCTACTCTAGACGTTAGTGTGGTACCACTCTGTTCTGTTCTGTTCTGCTAAGGTCTGCTCTAGAGGGCAGTGTGGTACCACTCTGTTCTGTTCTTCTAAGTTCTGTTCTAGACGTAGTGTGGTACCACTCTGTTCTGTTCTGTTCTGTTCTAGACGTAGTGTGGTACCACTCTGTTCTGTTCTGTTCTGTTCTAGACGTAGTGTGGTACCACTCTGTTCTGTTCTGTTCTGTTCTAGACGTAGTGTGGTACCACTCTGTTCTGTTCTGTTCTGTTCTAGACGTAGTGTGGTACCACTCACCTACCTTTTCTTCTCTCCTGCCTTTGGGGCCAGTGTTGATTCAGAGACATCGATTCCATTAGGCTCTGGCCTGAGGTACAGGATGGAAACTGCTTTGAAGACTGTCTGTGAACATGAGCAGAGGTGTGGAGAAACACACAGAGCTGTAATTCTTGGTTTGTTACTGTCGACATGGGTTTTGCTACGGACTCACCTCTGTTGAAATAAACTTGTGACAGCTCAGGTCTTTAATTTATTACTGACTGTGCCTCTGAAGTTGCGTTCAAAGTGCAGAATGAGTCCGTCTGTTTCAGAGGTTTTAGCCGTGAAGTCACTCACTAGCAACTTGTTGTCATCACCTGACAATCAGTTTCCATGAGTGTGTTTCTGCACAGCATTTCCCATCTAAATGGCTATAATTAGAACATGGTTGATGAGGAAAAGGCCTTCAACCCCCTGCATGGTGAACTATATATACAGAACAGGTCCTCTTTGAAAGGGTCAACATGTGGACATAAAGACTGATTCATCACATCCTTCTGACCACTACCATGCAGATGCAGATGCAATAGCTAGCGATGCTTAATCAATGACCAACCACAGCAGAGCTGTAGACCACTACAGAGCTCCAGTCCAAACGGGAGGTTCTACTAAGCTGACATATGGAATTGTTTTAAGATGTTCATACCAGGGATCATTTATCTATTTGATGTTGAATTTTAAGACCACTTATCAGAACATAAATAACTAATATAGGATGAAACATTGCATTTGGGCTTACTGCTATTAGCTCATAGAAACGCATTGAATGACACATTCATACATGGAACAACAGATAGTCAAAAAATACATCAAAAGGAAGTTTATTTCAAAGTGTCTGTTCTATATCCTATGTATTTGTTTACCAATATTTAACGCGTTTTTTTCAGACACTTTTTCCAAATACTTCCATATACTGAACAAAAATATAAACGCAACATGCAACAATTTCAATGATTTTACTGAGTTGCAGTTCATATAAGGAAATCAGTCAATTGAAATAAATTCATTAGGCCCTAATCTATGATTTCACATGACTGGGCAGGGGCAAAGCCACTTGGCAGCCAGGCCCACCCACTGGGGAGCCAGGCCCAGCCAATCAGAATGAGTTTTTCCTCACAAAAGTGCTCTATTACAGACATAAATACTCCTCAGTTTCATCAGCTGTCCGGGTGGCTGGTCTCAGATGATCCCTCTGGTGAAGAAGCCAGATGTGGAGGTCCTGGGCTGGCGTGGTTACACGTGGCCTGCGGTTGTGAGGCCGGTAAGACGTACTGCCAAATTCTCAAGAAAATACATTAATGGTATAGAAATTAACATTAAATTATCTGGCAACAGCTCTGGTAGACATTCCTGCAGTCAGCATGCCAATTGTACACTCCCTCAAAACTTGAGACAACTGTGGCATTGTGTTGTGTGACAAAACTGCACATTTTAAAGTGGCCTTTTATTGTCCCCAGCACAAGGTGCACCTGTGTAATGAGCATGCTGTTTAATCAGCTTCTTGATATGCCACATCTGTCAGGTAGATGGATTATCTTGGCAAAGAAGAAATGCTCACTAACAGGGATGTAAACAAATTCGTGCACAATATTTTGACAGAAACAAGCTTTGTGTGCGTATGGAACATCTCTGGGATCTTTTATTTCAACTCATGAAACATGGGACCAACATGGGACCAACGCTTTACATGAGTTTCTGTTTTTGTTCAGTACACTTCCTTTCATTTTTTTTATGAATGGTATGGGGCTACCTTCAGACGAGTCACATGTTCATAAAAGTCATATTATTTTTGTAGGCCAAACCGTTCGGATGCTACAGAAGTTTTTTTGTGAGAAGACCGATTTTCGGGATGTGTCATGGTCTGACAAACACCGCTGTAGCGCAGGATATCTCTACCTTAAACTTACGGATTTTGATGGGGATTTTTTTTATTATGTTATGTTACCAAGGACGTTATGTTGATCTTCTTCATGTGTACAAAGGGCTGGTGTACCTGCATACCCACTAAGCTTTAGCACTAAAAGCTGTCTAATGTTAAATACTTTATTTTATTAGATTACGTATAATTCCATTTTGGATTATTTGTGGTGGTCCATGTCTATAGCGACAACACCATACAAGTGAAATTCCCGAGTGGCGCAGTGGTCTAAGGCGCTGCATCGCAGTGCTAGCTGTGCCACTGGAGATCCTGGTTCGAATCCAGGCTCTGTCGTAGCCGGCCGCGACCGGGAGACCCCATGGGGCGGCGCACAATTGGCCCAGCGTCGTCCAAGATAGGGGAGGGAATGGCCGGCAGGGATGTTGCTCAGTTGGTTGAGCATGGCGTTTGCAACGCCAGGGTTGTGGGTTCAATTCCCACGGGGGGCCAGTAAAAAAAAATTAAAAAAAATTATATATATATAAAAAAAGAATAATGTATGCACTCACTAACTGTAAGTTGCTCTGGATAAATGACTAAAATGTAAATTGCCAGTGTTGTAAAGTTTCTATTCAAAAAGGATGTCTGTGTTCCATTAGTCTGTTCTGCCAAGTCGTCTTGTAACCTGATATCAAACAAGAAGTGTTACTAATGATTAAAACCAATTAGCCCTGCACAATGAATCAATGTACCTTTGGTTGTGTAACGACATCGGCTGAACAGGACGCGGATCTTTGAAACAGTGTCCCATAGCAGAGCCATCACACTTACACGCGGCATGCGGTTGGACTTTTTAGGTCAGCAGCACTTTTCCAGCACTTTTTCAGAGGGTGAGTAGCAGTGCGAAAAACTCTCTTTGTCTCTCTCGCTCTTTATGTCTCTCTATATATAGGAGAGAGAGAGGGAGAGAGCAGGGAGAGAGGAGAGAGGAGGGAGAGAGGAGAGAGGAGGAAGAGAGGAGAGAGGAGGGAGAGAGGAGAGAGGAGGAAGAGAGGAGAGAGGAGAGAGGAGGGAGAGAGGAGAGAGGAGAGAGGAGGGAGAGAGGAGAGAGGAGGAAGAGAGGAGAGGAGGGAGAGAGGAGGGCGAGAGGAGAGAGAGAGAGAATGGGTAAGGGCAAAGAAAGAAGAGAACTCTAATGTGCGTTTGAGGGTTCCCAGCCCACCGATCACCTCTCCCCACTACCACCCAACCCCCCAGTCCTTTCATATTCTTCTATGTAACTCACTGGGCTTGGAGTTGATGAGTCAAGTCATCAGGAGGCTGTTTTTCAAAAAATACTTAGAAGTTTAAGAGGCACGTGCGTTTAAGGTTTTGTAATGTTCTTTGATAGAAGTACAACAGCAGTGACATTTCCTTTTCCTTTTTGTGATTCTCTATTGTCTTATCATTTACATTTACATAATTTATCAGACGCTCTTATCCAGAGCCACTTACAAATTGGTGCATTCACCTTATAGCCAGTGGGACAACCACTTTACAATATGTTTTTTGGTTTGTTTGTTTTTTCTTTGGGGGGGGGGTTAAGGGGGGGGTAGAAGGATTACTTTATCCTATCCCAGGTATTATAATTTCCAATCTAGGAATGCTCATGGCCTGTAGCCTACTTTCAGATTACGTTGGGTTGGAGTCTTTCCAACATAGTGGAGAAGCCACATTTCATATTCCATGACTGCTAATGGTCACCTTATTGAGAAAGGGCACATCAGTGGAATTTATGTTTCATAACTACCATTCATTTATCCCTACGTTTTGTTCTCTTCTCCTGAACATACTGTGGACTCAATATTACATACATTACTATTAGTAACGGTTCTTCATAGTCGATGAGCCCCAATGGCCTTATTACAGTTTTTTACAATCACTTTGGCACTAATTTCAGAACCTTGACGTCATTTTTCAAATCTCTAAACACAAAACTCAAAACGGTCATCACTTGTAACACAGGCTGTCCAATGTTCAAAACATTGCATTGTGCATTCATATTTTTAAAAAAATCTTGCACTTGCACAATCATTGGTTCAAAAAACAATTTTTTTGTGAAATACCAATGAAACGTTAATTTAGATCACCCACACACAAGCAACCGATAGTTTCACTGTGTCATTGTTCGTACAATCATTAAATATTGCAGTACAAAATAGGTGATACATGTTTCATTATGGTACTACATGTAAATACATCCCTGTAAAAGTACTGCAGTAGTAGAGAGAATACTACAGACACAGTGGAATCATTGAACAAAATCTGAAATATATTGATGAAAAACAATACAGTACTGTAAAACATCAAATGCAGTGTTCCTCGCTTGCTTGTACTGTAAAAAGCAAAACATAGGAGTGATTACTGTACTTCTACATTTTCATCAACTCTGTCTTGTGGATTTGGCCACAGGTTCTCATCTACATCACAATTAATGTTTTCATTAGCCAAACATCTTGGAAAAAACCTTCGGCCATGGCGAATCCAGGCCTGACACTGGTCTGCCGTGATGTCATTGCATGTGTCATCCATGGCCTGGAGAAGAGTGACTTGTTCATGAGGGCGCCTATCATAAACCTTCCATCTCCATGTGGAGAAAAATTCCTCATTCGGGTTAAGGAAAGGAGAGTATGGGGGTAAATACAGGGTGGTAAATTGTGCATGGGCCTGAAACCATGCTTGCACCATGTGAGACCCATGGGGCGGCGCGCAATTGGCCCAGCGTCGTCCAGGGTAGGGGAGGGAATGGCCGGCAGGGATGTAGCTCAGTTGGTAGAGCATGGCGTTTGCAACGGCAGGGTTGTGGGTTCGATTCCCACAGGGGGTAGGAAAAAAAAATATTGTATGCTTTCACTAACTGTAAGTCGCTCTGGATAAGAGCGTCTGCTAAATGACTAAAATGTAAATGTAAATATGAGCATGGTGGAACCTGACATTATCCCACACAATGACATGGGTCAAGCCATCGGCTCTACAGGCCTGATCGAGCTCATCAAGGAAGGTTACAAGGAGAGCTGCATTATATGATCCAATACGAGGTCTGCGTCCCACCACACCATCTTCTGATATAGCCACACACATGGTCATGTTGGCCCCACGTTGTTCAGGTACTTGGATGGTTGCCCGCTGGCTAATGAAATTCCGACCTCTCCTCCCTGTCTTGGCCAGGTTAAAGCCTGCCTCATCCAAATATATGAATTTGTGATGGTTGTCATCAGCATCCAGCTCCATCACCCTCTAAAAATACATTTTGGAAAGAGATTTACTGATTACTGTACAATGTAGAATTATTAGGGAATTTTATTACAACTGCCATCTTGAAACTGAACATACCTGAACGTACTCAGTCCTCATTTGCTTCACTCAAACTTATGGATTCCATATTGTTAAACATCTCTTCATTGTCCATTGTGAATTTCTGTAAGGCGAATATAATTTCTGGCCCGAACCAAATCGACCACAGCCTGCTCTTGTTGGTCAGTCAGAATTTTGCCTCTGCCTCCCCTATTTGGCCTAGTCTCAATTCTACAGGGAACATTACAGTAAGAAGACACTTGGTCACATCACCTACTCTGTGATACACATTGGTATGCAGTCATTTGACAATTGAGAGTAGCATAATGTTTAGTGCATGCTGACGACTTACCGGTTCTCATTGCGGGAAGTTCTGATTATTGAGGCCACGGTTGACCTTCTGAGGTTTGGTTGTATCATTGTAGCCGCCTCAGTCATTGTCATGCCATGATTTATGACATGGTCTACAACTATTGCTCGGATTTCATTGGACACTCTTTGCTGTTGCTGCCGCTGTCTTGGTCCGTGGCCTTGTCCTCTACCACGTTCCCCCACACCTCTCAAACGAGGCCCACGACCACCTCTCAGAAGGGGTGCTTGTCCCCTGCCATTCCTTTGACCAACACGTCTTCCTCGTCTTCCTCCCACCACTGCTTGACCTCTATTGTGACCTGGATCACCTGCTGGCTCCATGTTACAGTACGTATCGCTATGTTGTTGCAAGTGGATCCCAATCAATTCTTTATATACTCGTTCCATAATGTGAACTCAATCATCAGTAACGAGTTGGCAGAATTGGACAAGCAATTACAAGGGCCTGCATCCATACAGTGCAGTACTGTCAATACTGTAAATAGTCTGAAAAGGTGGTACATGGGACCATAGAAACGGTGTCTGATAAAGAATGATGATGAAATATTACATCCATAGATAATGTAGTCTAATTGGTACATGCTCCACGCTAATTGGTGACAATGAATCTCGTTATCTTGAAACTTTCATGATCTAAACATGGAATATTGTTTGTCTGTTTCCATACAAGTATGCATTAAGAGCAATGCAACAGTTACTTATCATTATGAGCAGTTGGATCAATTGATAGTTGGATAATTGTAATGAAATGAATAGACACTCATCTGAAATGTAATGTGTGAATTGCCTTTTGAAATAGTAGTACTTTGATGTCAAGTTGTGTCATATTGAACAGGTGATTTTTGTTAAATGAACAAATGATCTTAGTTTTATGTGTATTGTATCCAAGCAATTGAAAAAAGTGTTAAGAGTTTTGAAAAATTTGCATTTTGATCATTGGTTGTGAGTTTTGTGTCTAGAGTTTTGAAAAATGACGTCAAGGTTCTGAAATTAGTGCCAAAGTGATTGTAAAAAACTGTATTTGAATGATGGCACGTCAGTAGAACTGAGGTTCTGGTTCTGTCCCAAATGGCACCCAACTGCCTATGTAGTGGACTACTTTTGACATTTACATTTTTACATTTACGTAATTTAGCAGACGCTCTTATCCAGAGCGACTTACAAATAGGTGCATTCACCTTATAGCCAGTGGGATAACCACTTTACAATGTTTTTTTTATGCTTTTTGGAGGGGGGGGGGGGGGGGTAGAATGATGACTTTATCCTATCCCAGGTATTCCTTAAAGAGGTGGGGTTTCAAATGTCTCCGGAAGGTGGTGAGTGACTCCGCTGTCCTGGCGTCGTGAGGGAGACCAGGGACCAACAGTACTGGACTTTGGGATGCAGCCTCTGTGTTATTTTAACTGAACGTACTGTATAAGACATCAAAGGCAGTGTTTGTTCCAGCAGTCAGAACCACATAGCTAATTACTGGGCAACACAGTGCAGGAACCATCTGAGACTAACTGCCCAGCAACAGTAGAGCTAGACTGTGTCTGTGTCTGTGTCTGTGTGTGTGTGTGTGTGTGTGTGTGTGTGTGTGTGTGTGTCTGTGTGTGTGTGTGTGTGTGTGTGTGTGTCTGTGTCTGTGTCTGTGTCTGTGTCTGTGTCTGTGTGTGTGTGTGTGTGTGTGTGTGTGTGTCTGTGTCTGTGTCTGTGTCTGTGTCTGTGTCTGTGTCTGTGTCTGTGTCTGTGTCTGTGTCTGTGTGTGTGTGTGTGTGTGTGTGTGTGTGTGTGTGTCTATGTCTGTGTCTGTGTCTGTGTCTGTGTCTGTGTCTGTGTCTGTGTCTGTGTCTGTGTGTGTGTGTGTGTGTGTGTGTGTGTGTGTGTGTCTGTCTGTCTGTCTGTCTGTCTGTCTGTCTGTCTGTCTGTCTGTCTGTCTGTCTGTCTGTCTGTGTCTGAGTGTTTCCAGTCCATCCTGTGCTAACATCAGAGCAGCAATCTGCTGCAGCTGCAATCTGTTCTGAGCCCCCTGACTCGGCTTCCCCCTGTCTCCCCCATCCTCCCCTGTCTCCCCCGTCCTCACCTGTCTCCCCCATCCTCCCCCGTCTCCTCTGTCCTCACCTGTCTCCCCTGTCTCCCCCATCCTCCCCTGTCTCCCCATCCTCCCCATCCTCCCCTGTCTCCCCATCCTCCCCGTCTCCCCTGTGTCCCCCATCCTCCCCTGTCTCCCCATCCTCCCCTGTCTCCCCCATCCTCCCCTGTCTCCCCATCCTCCCCTGTCTCCCCCGTCTCCCCCATCCTCACCTGTCTCCTCCGTCCTCACCTGTCTCCTCCGTCCTCACCTGTCTCCCCCATCCTCACCTGTCTCCCCCGTCCTCACCTGTCTCCCCCATCCTCCCCTGTCTCCCCTGTCCTCACCTGTCTCCCCCATCCTCCCCTGTCTCCCCCGTCCTCCCCTATCTCCCCCATCCACTTCTGTCCCCCCATCCATCCTTTTCTCCCCTGTCTCCCCCATCCTTCCCTGTCTTAGCATGGCTTGTTTATGTGTACCTGTAAGGTCCTTAAATATATACAGTTCAAGTCGGAAGTTTACATACACCTTAGCCAAATACATTTAAACTGAGTCAGGTTTGTAGGCCTCCTTGCTTGCACACGCATTTTCATTTCTGCCCACAAATGTTCCATAGGATTGAGGTCAGGGCTTTGTGATGGCCACTCCAATACCAAGACTTTGTTGTCCTTAAGCCATTTTGCCACAACTTTGGAAGTGTACATGGTGTCATTGTCCATTTGGAAGACCCATTTGCGACCAAGCTTTAACTTCCTGACTGTTGTCTTGAGATGTTGCTTCAATATATCCACATAATTTTCCTTCCTCATGATGCCATCTATTTTGTGAAGTGCACCAGTCCCTCCTGCAGCAAAGCACCCCCACAGCATGATGCGGCCACCCCGTGCTTCACGGTTGGGATGGTGTTCTTCGACTTGCAAGCAACCCCATTTTTCCTCCAAACATATCGATGGTCATTATGGCCAAACAGTTCTATTTTTGTTTCATCAGACCAGAGGACATTTCTCCAAAAAGTACAATCTTTGTCCCCATGTGCAGTTGCAAACCATAGTCTTGCTTTTTTATGGCGGGTTTGGAGCAGTGGCTTCTTCCTTGCTGAGCGGCCTTTCAGGTTATGTCGATTTAGGACTTGTTTTACTGTGGATATAGATACTTTTGTACCTGTTTCCTCCAGCTTCTTCACAAGGTCCTTTGCTGTTGTTCTGGGATTGATTTGCACTTTTCGCACCAAAGTACGTTCATCTCTAGGAGACAGAACGCGTCTCCTTCCTGAGCGGTATGACGGCTGTGTGGTCCCATGGTGTTTATACTTGCGTACTATTGTTTGTACAGATGAACGTGGTACCTTCAGGTGTTTGGAAATTGCTCCCAAGGATGAACCAGACTTGTGGAGGTCTACAATTTTTTTTCTGTGGTCTTGGCTGATTTCTTTTGATTTTCCCATGATGTCAAGCAAAGAGGCACTGAGTTTCAAGGTAGGCCTTGAAATACATCCACAGGTACACCTCAAATATACTCAAATGATGTCAATTAGCATATTAGAACCTTCTAAAGCCATGACATCATTTTCTGGAATGTTCCAAGCTGTTTAAAGGCACAGTCAACTTAGTGTATGTAAACTTCTGACCCACTTGAATTGTGATATAGTGAATTATAAGTGAAATAATCTGTCTGTAAACAATTGTTGGAAAAATTACTTGTGTCATGCACAAAGTAGATGTCCTAACCGACTTGCCAAAACTATAGTTTGTTAACGAGAAATATGTGGAGTGTGTCACGATCGTCTAATGAGGGAGACCAAAGCGCAGCGCGTTGAGCGAACATGACTTTATTAAATTAAAGTACTCACTACGAAAACAACAAACAATGACGAATTGTGAAGTCCTCGGTTACAATTTTTTTTACATTTTACATTTTAGTCATTTAGCAGACGCTCTTATCCAGAGCGACTTACAGGAGCAATTAGGGTTAAGTGCCTTGCTCAAGGGCACATTAACGTCATTTAGCAGACGCTCTTAGCCAGAGCGACTCACAAATTGGTGCGTTTACCCTATAGCCAGTGGGATAACCACTTTACAATTTGGGGGGGGGGGGGGGGGGTTAGAAGGATTACTTTATCCTATCCCAGGTATTCCTTAAAGAGGTGGGGTTTCAAATGTCTCCGGAAGGTGGTGAGTGACTCCGCTGTCCTGGCGTCGTGAGGGAGCTTGTTCCACCATTGGGGTGCCAGAGCAGCGAACAGTTTTGCCTGGGCTGAGCGGGAACTATGCTTCCGCAGAGGAAGGGGAGCCAGCAGGCCAGAGGTGGATGAACGCAATGCCCTCGTTTGGGTGTAGGGACTGATCAGAGCCTGAAGGTACAGAGGTGCCGTTCCCCTCACTGCTCCATAGGCAAGCACCATGGTCTTGTAGCGGATGCGAGCTTCAACTGGAAGCCAGTGGAGTGTGCGGAGGAGGGGGGTGACGTGAGAGAACTTGGGAAGGTTGAACACCAGACGGGCTGCGGCATTCTGGATGAGTTGTAGGGGTTTAATGGCACAGGCAGGGAGGCCAGCCAACAGCGAGTTGCAATAGTCCAGACGGGAGATGACAAGTGCCTGGATTAGGACCTGTGCCGCTTCCTGTGTAAGGCAGAGTCGTACTCTCCAAATGTTGTAGAGCATGAACCTGTAGGATCGGGTCACCGCCTTGATGTTGGCGGAGAACGACAGGGACTGACAAGGAACAAAAACCCACAACAATAAGGTGAACACTGACAGTTTAAATATGGCTCCCAATCAGAGATAACGAGCCGACAGCTGACACTCGTTACCACTGATTGGGAGTCACACGACCAAACAAGGAAACACAACCAAAAGAACACACCCTGGCTCAAAATACACAGTCCCGGAGCCAGAGCGTGACAGTACCCCCCCCTAAAGGCGCGGACTCCGACCGCGCCTACACCCCAAATAGGGAAGGGCTGGGTGGGTATTGCTCCTCGGAGGCGGCTCCGGCTCCGGGCTTGACCACCACCCTACTACAATCCCCCCGTAGTGCCCCCAGTCCGATCTGACCCAGTTAGCTGGATCAGGACTGCCAACGCGCACCCCTGGCTTGGCGCGTGAGGCAGGAATGGACCGGACCTGGCAGACGATACGCACCCTTTGCATGGTGCGTGGAGCCGGAACAGGCCTCCCCAGGCTGAAGACTCGCATCCCTGGCTTGGTGCGAGTAGCAGGAATGGGCTGAATCCGGCTGACGACTCGCACCCTTGGCTTGGTGCGAGTAGCCGGAATGGGCTGAATCCGGCTGACGACTCGCACCCTTGGCTTGGTGCGAGTAGCAGGAATGGGCTGAATCCGGCTGACGACTCGCACCCTTGGCTTGGTGCGAGTAGCAGGAATGGGCTGAATCCGGCTGACGACTCGCACCCTTGGCTTGGTGCGAGTAGCAGGAACGGGCCAGACAGGACTGACGAAACGCACCATAGACTTGGTGCGGAGAGCAGGCACGGGCCGGACAGGGCTGGCGACGCGCACCACTGACCTGGTGCGGGGAGCTTGGATGGGCCGGACTGGGCTGGCGACGCGCACCACAGACCTGGTGCGGAGAGCAGGAACGGGCCGGACAGGGCTGACGAAACGCACCATAGACTTGGTGCGGAGAGCAGGCACGGGCCTGACAGGGCTGGCGACGCGCACCACAGACTTGGCGCGGAGAGCAGGAACGGGCCGGACAGGGCTGACGACGCACACCACTGGCTTGGTGCGGGGAGCTTGGATGGGCCGGACTGTACTGGGGACACACACCACTTGCCCTACACCGGGATCTGGAACGGGCCGGACCGGACTGGCAACACACGCCAGTACCTCTCGCCGTGCCTCTACTTCCTCCATCCCCTCTTCGACCAGTGGCCCCCGTAACCCGGCGGCCTCCTCCGGCAACCCGCTTGGCCGCTCTATCGCGGCCTCCTGCTGGTCCGACGTCGTGAGCCCCCCCCTAAAAATTTTCTGGGGTTCTCTCCTCTTCGTGGACCAGGCCTCCATAGTTCTCGCCAGACTCTCACCCCACTGCTCCAATGTCCAACCTCTCTCCTCTTCTCTTGGCTTGGCCCAGTCGAGACTCCTACTCAACTGCTCCCAAGTCCATCCTCTCTCTTCCTCACGCTGCTTGGTCCTGTTATGGTGGGTTTTTCTGTCACGATCGTCTAATGAGGGAGACCAAAGCGCAGCGCGTTGAGCGAACATGACTTTATTAAATTAAAGTACTCACTACAAAAACAACAAACAATGACGAATCGTGAAGTCCTCGGTTACAATGACTGACAAGGAACAAAAACCCACAACACTAAGGTGAACACTGACAGTTTAAATATGGCTCCCAATCAGAGATAACGAGCCAACAGCTGACACTCGTTACCACTGATTGGGAGTCACACGACCAAACAAGGAAACACAACCAAAAGAACACACCCTGGCTCAAAATACACAGTCCCAGAGCCAGAGCGTGACAGAGTGGTTGAAAAACAAGTTTTAATGACTCCAACCTAAGTGTATGTAAACTTCTGACTTCAACTGTATATACAGTGAGGGAAAAAAGTATTTGATCCCCTGCTGATTTTGTACGTTTGTCCACTGACAAAGACATTATCAGTCTATAACTTTAATGGTAGGTTTATTTGAACAGTGAGAGACAGAATAACAACAAAAAATATCCAGAAAAAGATATATGTGTGTGTGTGACCCCGACCAGACTCTCATTGATCTCTATTGGCGGTTCTGTTCCCTTTATAGCAGTACCTCCTGTCACTGGTTCTGTTCTACCAGCAGGTTCCCTTCATAGTATAGCAGTACCTCCTGTCACTGGTTCTGTTCTACCAGCAGGTTCCCTTTATAATATAGCAGTACCTCCTGTCACTGGTTCTGTTCTACCAGCAGGTTCCCTTCATAGTATAGCAGTACCTCCTGTCACTGCAGTTCTGGATGACCAAATGGCCATGTCCCTCACTCTGTATGTGTGTGTGTGTGTGTGTGTGTATGTTTCTGTGTGTTTCTGTGTATCTGTGTGTGTGTTTCTGTGTGTGTGTGTGTGTGTGTGTGTGTGTGTTTCTCTGTGTGTGTGTGTGTGTGTGTATGTTTCTGTGTGTTTCTGTGTGTCTGTGTGTGTGTTTCTCTGTGTGTGTGTGTGTGTGTGTGTGTGTGTGTGTGTGTGTGTGTGTCTGTGTCTGTGTCTGTGTCTGTGTCTGTGTCTGTGTGTGTGTGTGTGTGTGTGTGTGTGTGTGTGTGTGTGTGTGTGTGTGTCTGTGTCTGTGTCTGTGTCTGTGTCTGTGTCTGTGTCTGTGTCTGTGTCTGTGTCTGTGTCTGTGTCTGTGTGTGTGTGTGTGTGTGTGTGTGTCTGTGTCTGTGTCTGTGTCTGTGTCTGTGTCTGTGTCTGTGTCTGTGTGTGTCTGTGTGTGTCTGTGTCTGTGTGTGTGTGTGTGTGTGTGTGTATGTGTCTGTGTCTGTGTCTATGTCTGTGTCTGTGTCTGTGTCTGTGTGTGTGTGTGTCTGTCTGTCTGTCTGTCTGTCTGTCTGTCTGTCTGTCTGTTTCTGAGTGTTTCCAGTCCATCCTGTGCTAACATCAGAGCAGCAATCTGCTGCAGCTGCAATCTGTTCTGAGCCCCCTGACTCGGCTTCCCCCTGTCTCCCCCATCCTCCCCTGTCTCCCCCGTCCTCACCTGTCTCCCCCATCCTCCCCCGTCTCCCCCATCCTCACCTGTCTCCTCCGTCCTCACCTGTCTCCCCTGTCTCCCCCATCCTCCCCTGTCTCCCCATCCTCCCCATCCTCCCCTGTCTCCCCATCCTCCCCTGTCTCCCCTGTCTCCCCCATCCTCCCCTGTCTCCCCATCCTCCCCTGTCTCCCCCATCCTCCCCTGTCTCCCCATCCTCCCCTGTCTCCCCCGTCTCCCCCATCCTCACCTGTCTCCTCCATCCTCACCTGTCTCCTCCGTCCTCACCTGTCTCCCCCATCCTCACCTGTCTCCCCCGTCCTCACCTGTCTACCCCATCCTCCCCTGTCTCCCCTGTCCTCACCTGTCTCCCCCATCCTCCCCTGTCTCCCCCGTCCTCCCCTATCTCCCCCATCCACTTCTGTCCCCCCATCCATCCTTTTCTCCCCTGTCTCCCCCATCCTTCCCTGTCTTAGCATGGCTTGTTTATGTGTACCTGTAAGGTCCTTAAATATATACAGTTCAAGTCGGAAGTTTACATACACCTTAGCCAAATACATTTAAACTGAGTCAGGTTTGTAGGCCTCCTTGCTTGCACACGCATTTTCATTTCTGCCCACAAATGTTCCATAGGATTGAGGTCAGGGCTTTGTGATGGCCACTCCAATGCCAAGACTTTGTTGTCCTTAAGCCATTTTGCCACAACTTTGGAAGTGTACATGGTGTCATTGTCCATTTGGAAGACCCATTTGCGACCAAGCTTTAACTTCCTGACTGTTGTCTTGAGATGTTGCTTCAATATATCCACATAATTTTCCTTCCTCATGATGCCATCTATTTTGTGAAGTGCACCAGTCCCTCCTGCAGCAAAGCACCCCCACAGCATGATGCGGCCACCCCGTGCTTCACGGTTGGGATGGTGTTCTTCGACTTGCAAGCAACCCCATTTTTCCTCCAAACATATCGATGGTCATTATGGCCAAACAGTTCTATTTTTGTTTCATCAGACCAGAGGACATTTCTCCAAAAAGTACAATCTTTGTCCCCATGTGCAGTTGCAAACCATAGTCTTGCTTTTTTATGGCGGGTTTGGAGCAGTGGCTTCTTCCTTGCTGAGCGGCCTTTCAGGTTATGTCGATTTAGGACTTGTTTTACTGTGGATATAGATACTTTTGTACCTGTTTCCTCCAGCTTCTTCACAAGGTCCTTTGCTGTTGTTCTGGGATTGATTTGCACTTTTCGCACCAAAGTACGTTCATCTCTAGGAGACAGAACGCGTCTCCTTCCTGAGCGGTACGACGGCTGTGTGGTCCCATGGTGTTTATACTTGCGTACTATTGTTTGTACAGATGAACGTGGTACCTTCAGGTGTTTGGAAATTGCTCCCAAGGATGAACCAGACTTGTGGAGGTCTACAATTTTTTTTCTGTGGTCTTGGCTGATTTCTTTTGATTTTCCCATGATGTCAAGCAAAGAGGCACTGAGTTTCAAGGTAGGCCTTGAAATACATCCACAGGTACACCTCAAATATACCAAATGATGTCAATTAGCATATTAGAACCTTCTAAAGCCATGACATCATTTTCTGGAATGTTCCAAGCTGTTTAAAGGCACAGTCAACTTAGTGTATGTAAACTTCTGACCCACTTGAATTGTGATACAGTGAATTATAAGTGAAATAATCTGTCTGTAAACAATTGTTGGAAAAATTACTTGTGTCATGCACAAAGTAGATGTCCTAACCGACTTGCCAAAACTATAGTTTGTTAACGAGAAATATGTGGAGTGGTTGAAAAACAAGTTTTAATGACTCCAACCTAAGTGTATGTAAACTTCTGACTTCAACTGTATATACAGTGAGGGAAAAAAGTATTTGATCCCCTGCTGATTTTGTACGTTTGTCCACTGACAAAGACATTATCAGTCTATAACTTTAATGGTAGGTTTATTTGAACAGTGAGAGACAGAATAACAACAAAAAATATCCAGAAAAAGATATATGTGTGTGTGTGACCCCGACCAGACTCTCATTGATCTCTATTGGCGGTTCTGTTCCCTTTATAGCAGTACCTCCTGTCACTGGTTCTGTTCTACCAGCAGGTTCCCTTCATAGTATATCAGTACCTCCTGTCACTGGTTCTGTTCTACCAGCAGGTTCCCTTTATAGTATAGCAGTACCTCCTGTCACTGGTTCTGTTCTACCAGCAGGTTCCCTTTATAATATAGCAGTACCTCCTGTCACTGGTTCTGTTCTACCAGCAGGTTCCCTTCATAGTATAGCAGTACCTCCTGTCACTGCAGTTCTGGATGACCAAATGGCCATGTCCCTCACTCTGTATGTGTGTGTGTGTGTGTGTGTGTATGTTTCTGTGTGTTTCTGTGTATCTGTGTGTGTGTTTCTGTGTGTGTGTGTGTGTGTGTGTGTGTGTTTCTCTGTGTGTGTGTGTGTGTATGTTTCTGTGTGTTTCTGTGTGTCTGTGTGTGTGTTTCTCTGTGTGTGTGTGTGTGTGTGTGTGTGTGTGTGTGTGTGTGTCATAAGGAGTGATCATTAAGTGTGTGGCAATGGGCCATGAGAGGCTGCTCTGCTCTGGCGCCGGGCCCATGGACCTGTGGTTCACCATTATCTCCTAATGGAGGGGAACTCTGTGGTGTAGAAACACCCTACCCTGATGAAGGGGGGCTCTGTGGTGTAGAAACACCCTACCCTGATGAAGGGGGACTCTGTGGTGTAGAAACACCCTACCCTGATGAAGGGGGAACTCTGTGGTGTAGAAACACCCTACCCTGATGAAGGGGGAACTCTGTGGTGTAGAAACACCCTACCCTGATGAAGGGGGGCTCTGTGGTGTAGAAACACCCTACCCTGATGAAGGGGGACTCTGTGGTGTAGAAACACCCTACCCTGATGAAGGGGGAACTCTGTGGTGTAGAAACACCCTACCCTGATGAAGGGGGGCTCTGTGGTGTAGAAACACCCTACCCTGATGAAGGGGGAACTCTGTGGTGTAGAAACACCCTACCCTGATGAAGGGGGAACTCTGTGGTGTAGAAACACCCTACCCTGATGAAGGGGGGCTCTGTGGTGTAGAAACACCCTACCCTGATGGAGGGGGACTGTGGTGTAGAAACACCCTACCCTGATGAAGGGGGGCTCTGTGGTGTAGAAACACCCTACCCTGATGAAGGGGGAACTCTGTGGTGTAGAAACACCCTACCCTGATGAAGGGGGAACTCTGTGGTGTAGAAACACCCTACCCTGATGGAGGGGGGCTCTGTGGTGTAGAAACACCCTACCCTGATGAAGGGGGAACTCTGTGGTGTAGAAACACCCTACCCTGATGGAGGGGGAACTCTGTGGTGTAGAAACACCCTACCCTGATGAAGGGGGACTCTGTGGTTAAGAAATCTCCTACCCTGATGGAGTGTTAGGAGGAGAAAGCAGTAACTGCACATGGGTATGAAGACACACACCTTCACACTGCTGGTGGACCCATCCTCCATAGGACCCACTGATGGACCCATCCTCCATAGGACCCACTGATGGACCCATCCTCCATAGGACCCACTGATGGACCCATCCTCCATAGAACCCACTGATGGACCCATCCTCCATAGAACCCACTGATGGACCCATCCTCCATAGGACCCGCTGATGGACCCATCCTCCATAGGACCCACTGATGGACCCATCCTCCATAGGACCCACTGATGGACCCATCCTCCATAGGACCCACTGATGGACCCATCCTCCATAGGACCCACTGATGGACCCATCCTCCATAGGACCCACTGATGGACCCATCCTCCATAGGACCCACTGATGGACAAATCCTCCATAGGACCCACTGATGGACCCATCCTCCATAGGACCCACTGATGGACCCATCCTCCATAGGACCCACTGATGGACCCATCCTCCATAGGACCCACTGATGGACCCATCCTCCATAGGACCCACTGATGGACCCATCCTCCATAGGACTCACTGAAGGACCCATCCTCCATAGGACCCACTGATGGACCCATCCTCCATAGGACCCGCTGATGGACCCATCCTCCATAGGACCCACTGATGGACCCATCCTCCATAGGACCCACTGATGGACCCATCCTCCATAGGACCCACTGATGGACCCATCCTCCATAGGACCAACTGATGGACCCATCCTCCATAGGACCCACTGATGGACCCATCCTCCATAGGACCCACTGATGGACCCATCCTCCATAGGACCCACTGATGGACCCATCCTCCATAGGACCCATTGATGGACCCATCCTCCATAGGACCCACTGATGGACCCATCCTCCATAGGACCCACTGATGGACCCATCCTCCATAGGACCCACTGATGGACCCATCCTCCATAGGACCCACTGATGGACCCATCCTCCATAGGACACGCTGATGGACCCATCTTCCATAGGACACGCTGATGGACCCATCCTCCATAGGACCCACTGATGGACCCATCCTCCATAGGACCCGCTGATGGACCCATCCTCCATAGGACCCACTGATGGACCCATCCTCCATAGGACCCGCTGATGGACCCATCCTCCATAGGACCCGCTGATGGACCCATCCTCCATAGGACCCACTGATGGACCCATCCTCCATAGGACCCGCTGATGGACCCATCCTCCATAGGACCCACTGATGGACCCATCCTCCATAGGACCCACTGATGGACCCATCCTCCATAGGACCCACTGATGGACCCATCCTCCATAGGACCCACTGATGGACCCATCCTCCATAGGACCCACTGATGGACCCATCCTCCATAGGACCCACTGATGGACCCATCCTCCATAGGACCCACTGATGGACCCATCCTCCATAGGACCCACTGATGGACCCATCCTCCATAGGACCCACTGATGGACCCATCCTCCATAGGACCCACTGATGGACCCATCCTCCATAGGACCCACTGATGGACCCATCCTCCATAGGACCCACTGATGGACCCATCCTCCATAGGACCCACTGATGGACCCATCCTCCATAGGACCCACTGATGGACCCATCCTCCATAGGACCCACTGATGGACCCATCCTCCATAGGACCCACTGATGGACCCATCCTCCATAGGACACGCTGATGGACCCATCCTCCATAGGACACGCTGATGGACCCATCCTCCATAGGACCCACTGATGGACCCATCCTCCATAGGACCTGCTGATGGACCCATCCTCCATAGGACCCACTGATGGACCCATCCTCCATAGGACCCACTGATGGACCCATCCTCCTTAGGACCCACTGATGGACCCATCCTCCATAGGACACGCTGATGGACCCATCCTCCATAGGACACGCTGATGGACCCATCCTCCATAGAAGATGGCTGTGTAGTGGGCAGTAATATTTTATATCTGACTATACAGCATATTATATATACAGTGGGGGAAAAAAGTCAGCCACCAATTGTGCAAGTTCTCCCACTTAAAAAGATGAGAGGCCTGTAATTTTCATCATAGGTTCACGTCAACTATGACAGACAAATTGAGAATTATTTTTCCAGAAAATCACATTGTAGGATTTGTAATGAATTTATTTGCAAATAATGGTGGGAAATAAGTATTTGGTCACCTACAAACAAGCAAGATTTCTGGCTCTCACAGACATGTAACTTATTCTTTAAGAGGCCAAATACTTTTGCTCTTTTTTTTCTCAACACTTTTTTTGTTGTTGTTTTATTTTTACTTTTTTTGTTAAAAATAAATGCGCTGTTGGTTAAGGGCTGTAAGTAAGCATTTCACTGTATTGTCTGCACCTGTTGTATTCGGCGCATGTGACCAATACAATTTGATTTGATTTGATTTGACTAAATACTTTTTTTTCCCCACTGTACATCACATGTGACTCGTAATAAGACTAAGCAATTATCCATCCTCCATAGGACCCACTGATGGACCCATCCTCCATAGAAGATGGCTGTGTAGTGGGCAGTAATATTTGATATCTGACTATACAGCATATTATATAAACATCACATGTGACTCGTAATAAGACTAAGCAATTAGCCTATTAAAATGTTTATCTGACTCTATAAAGGTAATTAGCCATACCAAGAGGCTAGAGTTGAGTTACAGTAATTGGCAACGCAGAAATATCTGAGATTGGAGTTATAAATACAAGTGTATTTTATTACGTTGTACAATGACTGGATTCGCACGCAAGGCATACAGTTTAAGTTACAAAGCATTAACAAGCATCACAAGGCAATATTCCAAGCTTATACTGTAGATCCTAAGGTTAACTTACAAAACATGAAGAAAGAAATGCCTACTATGCCAGAGGCCCCGAAGCCTAGGAAATGAGAATTGATCATACAACCTTCCTCCATGGACTGGATACAGGATAAAAGAGAGAACATAGTATTTTGATTCCATTTATAACATCTGAAGGTGTCACCTTCTCAACCCAAAACTGACTACCATTGACCAATCAAAACAATACCAAGTTTGACAGTAACCTAAACACTCCCAGGCCCAGTCTCCACATGGCGTCACAGCATCTAAAGGCTTGTGGGGAGGGGATGACACCAATGTAAATTAGACAGAATTCCCGAGAGGACAAAAAAATCTCTTTTGAGAGTAATTTAGAGTTCACCCTGTACAGATACAAGCGACCACAGAGATCACACATCCATGTAGACGGCGCCAGAGTTATCCTCAGAGAACAAGTTTCAGACAGATACCAAGCATGGATACTATAGTACTATTCTATCACAATAGTCAGTTCCTCTGGACACTGTAACAGAGAGATAGATTTTGGCCCCTCAGAGGGTTAAAGGCTGACTAGTCCTTGGGTCATTGTCCTTAACAGCTGTAACTGGAACAACCACTAACAGCTACAGTGGTAAGAACATCTATATTAAAGCCTTGATACTAGCGAGGAGCCTAGCTAGCGCTACAGTGGTAGGATCATCTGTATTAAAGCCTTGATACTAGCGAGGAGCCTAGCTAGCGCTACAGTGGTAGGAGCATCTGTATTAAAGCCTTGATACTAGCGAGGAGCCTAGCTAGCGCTACAGTGGTAGGAGCATCTGTATTAAAGCCTTGATACTAGCGAGGAGCCTAGCTAGCGCTACAGTGCATTCAGAAAGTATTCAGACCCCTTTATTTTTTCCACATTTTGTTAGGTTACAGCCTTATTCTAAAACGGATTACATTGTTTTTTTCCTCATCAATCTACACACAATACCCCATGATGACAAAGCAAAAAGAGGTTTTTAGACATTTTTGCTAATTTATTACAAATAAGAACTATAAATATAACATTAACATAAGTATTCAGACCCTTTAGTCAGTACTTTGTTGAAGCACCTTTGGCAGCGATTACAGCCTTGAGTCTTCTTGGGTATGACGCGACAAGCTTGGCACACCTGTATTTGGGGAGTTTCTCACATTCTTCTCTGCAGATCCTCTCAAGCTCTGTCAGGTTGGATGGGGAGCGTTGCTGAACAGCTATTTTCAGGTCTCTCCAGAGATGTTCGATCGGGTTAAGTCCGGGCTCTAGCTGGGCCACTCAAGGACATTCAGAGACTTGTCCCAAAGCCACTCCTGCGTTATCTTGGCTGTGTGCTTAGAGTCGTTGTCCTGTTGGAAGGTGAACCTTCGCCCCAGTCTGAGGTCCTGAGCACTCTGGAGCAGGTTTTCATCAAGGATCTCTCTGTTCTTTGCTCCGTTCATCTTT
>NW_028159267.1:110090-137590 GCF_964263955.1 Coregonus lavaretus | reverse complement strand
TATGTCAACAACTGAAAGACCTTCTCAGGTGAAATGCCCTCTCTCCCCTCTCTCCCCTCTCTCTCCTCTCTCCCCTCTCTCTCCTCTCTCCCCTCACAGTGATGGATCTGTATGTCAACAACTGAAAGACCTTCTCAGGTGAAATGCCCTCTCTCCCCTCTCTCCCCTCTCTCCCTTCTCTCCCCTCTCGCCACTCTCTTCCCTCTCTCCCCTCTCTCCTCTCTCTCCCCTCTCTTCCCTCTCTCCCCTCTCTCCCTTCTCCCCCCTCTCTCCCCTCTCTCCCCTCTCTCCCTTCTCCCCCCTCTCTCCCCTCTCTCCCCCCTCTCCCCTCCCTCCCTTCTCTCCCCTCTCTCCCTCTCTCCCCCCTCTCTCCCTTCTCTCCCCTCTTCCCTCTCTCCCCTCTCTCCCTTCTCTCCCTTCTCTCCCCTCCCTCCCTTCTCTCCCCTCTCTCCCTCTCCCCCCTCTCTCCCTTCTCTCCCCTCTTCCCTCTCTCCCCTCTCTCCCCTCTCTTCCCTCTCTCCCCTCTCTTCCCCTCTCTCCCCTCTCTCCCTTCTCTCCCCTCTCTTCCCCTCTTCCCCTCTCTCCCCTCTCTCCCCTCTCTCCCCTCTCTTCCCTCTCTCCCCTCTCTTCCCTCTCTCCCCTCTCTTCCCTCTCTCCCCTCTCTCCCCTCTCTTCCTCTATTTCTATCTCTCTCTTCCTCGCTCTTTCTCTCCCTCTCTCTTCCTGTGCAAATCCCACCGACCTTTTGGCCAATCCATCCATTACTTCCTTTCTTTTAGACATCTGAACTCAGATAGTGGTAAATTACTGCTCGAACACACACAGGTCATTTCATAAAATATAGAAATGTGGCCTTTACTACTATAGCCTTTAGAAATGCATTGAATTACACATTCAGAAATGACAAAACAGACAGTCAAAAAATAAATCATGAAGAATAAGGTTTATAAGTGTCTGTCCTGTAGCTAGGAGACATAGGAAAGATCAGGAAATATATACGGTTTTAGACATATTAACCCCTTTTTATGTTGGCACAAAACAACCTCCATACTTCCATTCATTTTTTTTTGTATTTTGTATTTATTTTGTATTTAAACTTCATTTAACTAGGCAAGTCAGTTAAGAACAAATTCTTATTTACAACGACGGCCTACACCGGCCAAACCCGGACGACGCTGGGCCAATTGTGCACCGCCCTATGGGACTCCCAATCACGGCCGGTTGTGATACAGCCTGGAATCAAACCAGGGGGTCTGTAGTGACGCCTCAAGCACTGAGATGCAGTGCCTTAGACCACTGTGCCTTAGACCGCTGTGCCTTAGACCGCTGTGCCTTAGACCGCTGTGCCTTAGACCACTGTGCCTTAGACCGCTGTGCCTTAGACCGCTGTGCCTTAGACCGCTGTGCCTTAGACCGCTGTGCCTTAGACCGCTGTGCCTTAGACCGCTGTGCCTTAGACCACTGTGCCTTAGACCGCTGTACCTTAGACCGCTGTACCTTAGACCGCTGTACCTTAGACCGCTGTACCTTAGACCGCAGTGCCTTAGACCGCAGTGCCTTAGACCGCTGTGCCTTAGACCGCTGTACCTTATACCGCTGTACCTTAGACCGCTGTGCCTTAGACCGCTGTGCCACTCGGGAATCCGAGTTCTCAATCAAGAACGGGATTCTGTTTTTACCACGGTGGAACTTATATGGTAATTGGCTATGTTTACCAAGCTACCAATTACTTCACAATGAAAGAAGTTAAGCTACACTAAAGCTACCCTTAACCTCTTCATCACGAGGTTCCCAATATCCGGGGTACTCCTCCCGCAATCTCAAACAATGGCATAGTACGGTTTTTAAATATGTGTGAATACCTGAATGTTATACACTACTGGAACGAGAAGCGTCTCAACTGTGAATCTAGCTAAACTGTTGTTGGCCAAATTAAATAATATTCAGACTCCAAGCAAATATATAAGCATATAAAAAAAACAGTACTATATTTTGAAACCGTGCATGCCCCTATATTCGTAGACAGATAAAGTATTTTTCTCAACCTATCTACACAAATGATACACCATTCAAAAGCTGCTAGCTCACAGATTCCAACAGTGATAGCCTTGTTCCTCTATGACCAACACTCACTAAACTATTAATCAAAGAACGTCAATAACAAACTTCCATTTTTTTTTATCACAACAACAAACTGCGTCTTACCTTTGTTGTTTCTGTTACCAAAAGTAGTGTCTGATCGAATAAAACCACTTGAAAAGATACTCTAGGGTCTCTCTCTCATTCCGAGTCGATTTCAATGAGTTTCCATCGTTTTACATGGCCAACAATGTGTTTGAAGATTAAGTCAGTAGTTTGGTTCAATCACAAAAGGCACTGTTTTGTTGCCATCTTCTGGATATATGATGCAATCCTCGTGGTTTGTCATTGTTCTCATTTAATTCTACAGATCCAGAGCTTTCGATAGAGGGGTCATATGTCAAAATCGACCAACCGGTTGTTGAAATATCCAAGTGCGCACTTCATTGTCTCATATTAGTTGACTTGCTGCGTTACGCACGGTTACGCAGAGCGCACAACAACACTAGAATTTCGGAGGTAAAACGCAAAGTTTATTCAAATATGGCAGGCTCTAGTAACAAATATACAGTTACAGAGGCGTTATTAATTGTAACAGATGAAAGTTGGACTCCATGTATCCCCATTGACTCTGAATCAGACGATGAGGACCTGCTTAGACCGGACGAACCAGACCCCAACGACGAGAACAAAGGTTATCGTGTCCAGGGCCCTGCTCAAGCATCAGAAGAGTATGTAATCCCATTGTTATTTATTACTTCTAATACTGCTATTACTAATTTATTGTATGAGTACAAAACATATATTCTAAAATATCTATTTGAGTACCTGAAGCTCAACGTAAGTTAGCGCTAGCTAGCTTAGCCTAGAGGCCCACGCGCAAATTGACTTACAATAGAACGCTATGTGTATTATATATTGTCACTGAATTATCACTTTAGTCAACATTCTCATAGTTCTAACTATGTATTTTATATATCTGACTGTTTTGAGTCATGAGCCACAGCCAGAGCATCTGCCTCCTCAGCCACAGCTTCCCCTTCCTCAGGCAGAGCTTCCTCTTCCTCAGGCAGAGCCTCCTCTTCCTCAGCCTGGCCGCTTGTCTAGACAACGCACTTCTGCTCCCCTCCCTCGGCCACGGTCTTCATCGGACACTGAGTCCCCTGTAAAAGAGCCCTCAACCCAAAAGAAAAGGAAAAGCTTTCTCAAAGTCAGCGCATCCAAGTCAGCGTGGTGGAGGGAGGCCTGCCACTCCAAGAGTCAGGGAGGAAGAAGAGGAAGAAGAAGATAGGTGGCATAATAGAGTGGGTGAAGAAGTCCAGAGCTGGGCCGATTGGCACTCTTGTTCTGCGCACAAACTGGACAGGCAGCAACAAACCTCCGAGTATCTTCTCCCATGGCAGGCCACCAAAATCGTCTGCGTAGAAGCGCCATCGTCTGAGCCACGCCAGGGTGACAAGCCATCTTGCTGGCGTGGGACCATTGGAGGACAGCCGAACGAACCGACTCAGGCACAAACAACCGACCGGGTGGACCGTTACCGGGGCCGGGCTGCGTCCGAAGGGCCGCCATAACCTCCTCCTCAATCCTCCACATAACGGCTCCCACGACAAGGTTCCGGGGAAGAATCGTCTCAGTCTTGGCCCCACTCTCCTCCGTCTTGGAGAACATCCAGGACAAGGCGTCCGCCTTGCCGTTCTTAGACCCCGGTCGGAACGTCAAGGAAAAATTAAAGCGTCCAAAAAACAACGACCACCTGGCCTGACGGGAGTTGAGACGTTTAGCCGATTGCACGTAAGCAAGATTCTTGTGGTCAGTCCAGACAACAAACGGTTGCTCCGCCCCCTCCAACCAGTGGCGCCACTCCTCCAAGGCAAGTTTCACCGCGAGAAGCTCCCGGTTACCCACATCGTAGTTCCTCTCCGTAGACGAAAGACGACGAGAGTAGTAGGCGCAGGGATGGAGTTTACCGTCAGTGGAGCATCGCTGGGACAGGATGGCGCCAACCCCCACATCAGACGCATCCACTTCAATGACAAACTGACGGGCAGTGTCAGGTTGAGAGAGAATCGGAGCGTTGGTGAATCGCCTCTTCAAATCCAGAAATGCTCGGTCCGCCTCAGGATTCCAACTGAAGGTTCTGGTACTAGAAGTCAGGGCAGTTAAAGGAGCGGCCATAGAGAGATAAGACTCGACCATTGTCCCTCAGTCTATAGAGGGTTCCAGACCCTACAGAGATAAGACTGGACCATTGTCCCTCAGTCTATATAGGGGTCCAGACCCTACAGAGATAAGACTGGACCATTGTCCCTCAGTCTATAGAGGGGTCCAGACCCTACAGAGATAAGACTGGACCATTGTCCCTCAGTCTATATAGGGGTCCAGACCCTACAGAGATAAGACTGGACCATTGTCCCTCAGTCTATAGAGGGGTCCAGACCCTACAGAGATAAGAATGGACCATTGTCCCTCAGTCTATATAGGGGTCCAGACCCTACAGAGATAAGACTGGACCATTGTCCCTCAGTCTATAGAGGGGTCCAGACCCTACAGAGATAAGACTGGACCATTGTCCCTCAGTCTATAGAGGGGTCCAGACCCTACAGAGATAAGACTGGACCATTGTCCCTCAGTCTATATAGGGGTCCAGACCCTACAGAGATAAGACTGGACCATTGTCCCTCAGTCTATAGACGGGTCTTGATCCTACAGAGATAAGACTGGACCATTGTCCCTCAGTCTACAGAGGGGTCCAGACCCTACAGAGATAAGACTGGACCATTGTCCCTCAGTCTATAGAGGGGTCCAGACCCTACAGAGATAAGACTGGACCATTGTCCCTCAGTCTATAGAGGGGTCCAGACCCTACAGAGATAAGACTGGACCATTGTCCCTCAGTCTATATAGGGGTCAAGACCATAGAGAGATAAGACTGGACCATTGTCCCTCAGTCTATATAGGGGTCAAGACCATAGAGAGATAAGACTGGACCATTGTCCCTCAGTCTATAGAGGGGTCCAGACCCTACAGAGATAAGACTGGACCATTGTCCCTCAGTCTATAGAGGGGTCCAGACCCTACAGAGATAAGACTGGACCATTGTCCCTCAGTCTATATAGGGGTCCAGACCCTACAGAGATAAGACTGGACCATTGTCCCTCAGTCTATAGAGGGGTCCAGACCCTACAGAGATAAGACTGGACCATTGTCCCTCAGTCTATAGAGGGGTCCAGACCCTACAGAGATAAGACTGGACCATTGTCCCTCAGTCTATATAGGGGTCCAGACCCTACAGAGATAAGACTGGACCATTGTCCCTCAGTCTACAGAGGGGTCCAGATCCTACAGAGATAAGACACTGGACCATTGTCCCTCAGTCTATATAGGGGTCAAGACCATAGAGAGATAAGACTGGACCATTGTCCCTCAGTCTATAGACGGGTCTTGACCCTACAGAGATAAGACTGGACCATTGTCCCTCAGTCTATATAGGGGTCAAGACCATAGAGAGATAAGACTGGACCATTGTCCCTCAGTCTATAGACGGGTCTTGACCCTACAGAGATAAGACTGGACCATTGTCCCTCAGTCTATAGAGGGGTCCAGACCCTACAGAGATAAGACTGGACCATTGTCCCTCAGTCTACAGAGGGGTCCAGACCATACAAGGTCAGATGAATGTTTTAACAGCTAGTAAGGTTTTGAGACACTGAGGAATACTTGTTAAACCCTGTCTGATGAAACAAGGTCTAGAGTCCATCTTGTAGCTATCATCATTATCATCATCTTAATTACTATCACTCTTATTAGATGTGAAACTTATTGGTCCCTTACTTTAAAACAAAACTTGAAAGATGCCATTAAACAATGCAAATAAATGCACTGTCAGAAGAGGCAGGACTTGGTCCTAGGGAGAGAGTCTGACCCCCTTGTCCTACAGTAAAGAGAGAAATAAACAAGTCTTACTTAGTCATACTTATAAGTACTACTTAAGTTTTGTTTTGTTTTTTAGGGGGTACTTTACTTGTTTTACTATTTTAACTTTTACTTCACTAAATTCCAAAATAAAATAATGTACTTTTTACACCATACATTTTCCCTGACACCCAAAAGTACAGTGAGGGAAAAAAGTATTTGATCCCCTGCTGATTTTGTAAGTTTGCCCACTGACAAAGACATGATCAGTCTATAATTTTAATGGTAGGTTTATTTGAACAGTGAGAGACAGAATAACAACAACAAAATCCAGAAAAGCGCATGTCAAAAATGTTATAAATTGTTTTGCATTTTAATGAGGGAAATAAGTATTCGACCTCCTCTCAATCAGAAAGATTTCTGGCTCCCAGGTGTCTTTTATACAGGTAACGAGCTGAGATTAGGAGCACACTCTTAAAGGGAGTGCTCCTAATCTCAGTTTGTTACCTGTATAAAAGACACCTGTCCACAGAAGCAATCAATCAATCAGATTCCAAACTCTCCACCATGGCCAAGACCAAAGAGCTCTCCAAGGATGTCAGGGACAAGATTGTAGACCTACACAAGGCTGGAATGGGCTACAAGACCATTGCCAAGCAGCTTGGTGAGAAGGTGACAACAGTTGGTGCGATTATTCGCAAATGGAAGAAACACAAAATAACTGTCAATATCCCTCGGCCTGGGGCTCCATGCAAGATCTTACCTCGTGGAGTTGCAATGATCATGAGAACGGTGAGGAATCAGCCCAGAACTACATGGGAGGATCCTGTCAATGATCTAAAGGAAACTGGGACCATAGTCACCAAGAAAAAATTGGTAACACACTACGCCGTGAAGGACTGAAATCCTGCAGCGTCCGCAAGGTCCCCCTGCTCAAGAAAGCACATATACAGGGCCGTCTGAAGTTTGCCAATTAACATCTGAATGGTTCAGAGGAGAACTGGGTGAAAGTGTTGTGGTCAGATGAGACCAAAATCGAGCTCTTTGGCATCAATTCAACTCGCCGTGTTTGGAGGAGGAGGAATGCTGCCTATGACCCCAAGAACACCATCCCCACCGTCAAACATGGAGGTGGAAACATTATGCTTTGGGGATGTTTTTCTGCTAAGGGGACAGGACAACTTCACCGCATCAAAGAGACGATTGACGGGGCCATGTACTGTCAAATCTTGGGTGAGAAACTCCTTCCCTCAGCCAGGGCATTGAAAATGGGTCATGGATGGGTATTCCAGCATGACAATGACCCAAAACACATGGCCAAGGCAACAAAGGAGTGGCAAATTAAGGTCCTGGAGTGGCCTAGCCAGTCTCTAGACCTTAATCCCATAGAAAATCTGTGGAGGGAGCTGAAGGTTTGAGTTGCCAAACGTCAGCCTCAAAACCTAAATAACTTGGAGAAGATCTGCAAAGAGGAGTGGAACAAAATCCCTCCTGAGATGTGTGCAAACCTGGTGGCCAACTACAAGAAACGTCTGACCTCTGTGATTGCCAACAAGGGTTTTGCCACCAAGTACTAGGTCATGTTTTGCAGAGGGGTCAAATACTTATTTCCCTTATTAAAATGCAAATCAATTTATAAAATGTTTGACATGCGCTTTTCTGGATTTTTGTTGTTGTTATTCTGTCTCTCACTGTTCAAATAAACCTACCATTCAAAGTATAGACTGATCATGTCTTTGTCAGTGGGCAAATGTACAAAATCAGCAGGGGATCAAATACTTTTTTCCCTCACTGTAATTGTTACATTTTGAATGCTTAGCTGGACATGAAAATGGTCAAATTCACAGACTTATCAAGAGAACATATCTGGCCTCTGATCTGGCGGACTCACTAAACACACATGCTTAATTTGTAAAGGATGTCTGAGTGTTAGAGTGTGCCCATGGTAATAAACAAGACAATGGTGCCGTCTGGTTTGCTTAATATAAGGAATTTGAAATGATTTATACTTTTACTTTTGATACTTAAGTATATTTAAAACCAAATACTTTTAGACTTTTACTCAAGCAGTGTTTTACTGGGTGACTTTCACTTTTACTTGAGTAATCTTTACTTTTCTTAAGAGAACATTCAGGCTAATGTCAGCCAACAGATGCTGGTTACAGCAGGGATTCCCAACCACTAGGCCGTGGACCGGCCTTCCCTTTTCATAGTTTATAGCCTGGTTGATGCACAGATCTGTGAAACACACAAACAGGTCGGATAACCATTCTTTCCTCCGGACTATACAAACAATCAAGATGGATTCATGGCCTACCTAATAACACGTGTAAAACATGGGTGAGCCGTTGGTCTGTATGGGTCGACCTGGTGCTCACTGACCCGTAGTCTAAATGCCCTGAACAGGTATTTTCCATGAATGGCCCTGCATGCTTATTACCTGTGTCGTAGGTTTAGTATGAATGGGTCTGACAAAAATTAAACCCACTTCAAATATACAGTGCCTTGGGAAAGTATTCAGACCCCTTGACTTTTTCCACATTTTGTTACGTTACAGCCTTATTCTAAAATTGATTAAATAAAACAATTTCCTCAGCAATCTATACACAATACCCCATAATGACAAAGCGAAAACAGGTTTCTATACATTTTTGCAAATGTATTTAAAACAAAAAAACAGAAATACCTTATTTACATAAGTATTCAGACCCTTTGCTATGAGACTCGAAATTGAGCTCAGGTGCATCCTGTTTCCATTGATCATCCTTGAGATGTCTCTACAACTTGATTGGTGTCCACTTGTGGTAAATTCAATTGATTGGACATGATTTGGAAAGGCACACACCTGTCTATATAAGGTCCCACAGTTGACAGAACAGCGCCGGAAGAAGATGGCTGCCGTTTTACAGCCCTCTAACCAATTGTACTATTATGTGTGTTTTTCCGCGTTATTTGTAATTTATTTTGTACATAATGTTTCTGCCATCGTCTCTTATAACCAAAGAGAGCTTCTGGATATCAGGACAGCGATTACTCACCTCGCGTTGGACGAACACTTTTTCTTCAACGAGGCGTTCGCGAAGGATATTCTACAGACTCCCGACAAGGCCCAGATCCCCGTCATTCGCGTGAGGAAGAGACGGAGATATCGTGGACGCAGATCCGGGTGCCTTGTAAGGATCCGACGGCGAACGAGTAAACTGCCTCTCCCATCAATCCTATTAGCCAACGTTCAAGCTTTGGAGAATAAAATGGACGATTTAAGATTACGGTTATCCTACCAACGGGACATTAAAAACTGTAATATCTTATGTTTCACGGAGTCGTGGCTGAACGACGACAATGATAACATTCAGCTAGCAGGCTATACGCTACATCGGCAGGACAGAACGGCAGACTCGGGTAAGACGAGGGGTGGCGGTCTCTGTATATTTGTAAACAACAGCTGGTGCACAAAATCAAATACTAAGGAAGTCTCAAGGTTTTGCTCGCCTGAGGTAGAGTATCTTATGATAAGCTGTAGACCACACTATTTACCAAGAGAGTTTTCATCTATATTTTTCATAGCTGTCTATGTACCACCACAAACCAATGCTGGCATTAAGATTGCACTGAATGAGTTGTACAAGGCCATTAATCAACAGGAAAACGCTCATCCAGATGCAGCGCTCCTAGTAGCAGGGGACTTTAATGCAGGGAAACTTAAATCCGTTCTACCTAATTTCTACCAGCATGTTAAATGTGCAACCAGAGGGGAAAAAACTCTAGACCACCTTTACTCCACACACAGAGACGCATACAAAGCTCTCCCTCGCCCTCCATTTGGCAAATCTGACCATAACTCTATCCTCCTGATTCCTGCTTATAAGCAAAAACTGAAGCAGGAAGCACCAGTGATTCGGCTAATAAAAAAGTGGTCAGATGACGCAGATGCTAAGCTACAGGACTGTTTTGCTAGCACAGACTGGAACATGTTCCGGGATTCTTCAGACAGCATTGAGGAGTACACCACATCAGTCACTGGCTTCATCAATAAGTGCATCGATGATGTCGTCCCCACAGTGACCGTACGTACATACCCCAACCAGAAGCCATGGATTACAGGAAACATCCGCACTGAGCTAAAGGGTAGAGCTGCCGCTTTCAAGGAACGGGACTCTAACCCGGACGCTTATAAGAAATCCCGCTATGACCTCCGACGAACCATCAAACAGGCAAAGAGTCAATACAGGTCTAAGATTGAATCATACTACACTGGCTCTGACGCTCGTCGGATGTGGCAGGGCTTGAAAACTATTACAGACTACAAAGGGAAGCACAGCCGCGAGCTGCCCAGTGACACAAGCCTACCAGACGAGCTAAACCACTTCTATGCTCGCTTCGAGGCAAGCAACACTGAAGCATGCATGAGAGCACCAGCTGTTCCGGACGACTATGTGATCACGCTCTCCGTAGCCGATGTGAGTAAGACTTTTAAGCAGGTCAACATTCACAAGGCCGCAGGGCCAGACGGATTACCAGGACGTGTACTCCGAGCATGTGCTGACCAACTGGCAAGTGTCTTCACTGACATTTTCAACATGTCCCTGACTGAGTCTGTAATACCAACATGTTTCAAGCAGACCACCATAGTCCCCGTGCCCAAGAACTCTAAGATAACCTGCCTAAATGACTACCGACCCGTGGCACTGACGTCTGTAGCCATGAAGTGCTTTGAAAGACTGGTCATGGCTCACATCAACAGCATAATCCCAGAAACCCTAGACCCACTCCAATTTGCATACCGCCCCAACAGATCCACAGATGATGCAATCTCTATCGCACTCCACACTGCCCTTTCCCACCTGGACAAGAGGAACACCTACGTGAGAATGCTATTCATTGACTACAGCTCAGCATTCAACACCATAGTGCCCTCAAAGCTCATCACTAAGCTAAGGATCCTGGGACTAAACACCTCCCTCTGCAACTGGATCCTGGACTTCCTGACGGGCCGCCCCCAGGTGGTAAGGGTAGGTAACAACACATCTGCCACACTGATCCTCAACACGGGGGCCCTTCAGGGGTGCGTGCTCAGTCCCCTCCTGTACTCTCTGTTCACCCATGACTGCATGGCCATGCACGACTCCAACACCATCATTAAGTTTGCCGATAACACAACAGTGGTAGGCGTGATCACCGACAACGATGAGACAGCCTATAGGGAGGAGGTCAGAGACCTGGCCGTGTGGTGCCAGGACAACAACCTCTCCCTCAACGTGACCAAGACAAAGGAGATGATTGTGGACTACAGGAAAAAAAAGAGGACTGAGCACGCCCCCATTCTCATCGACGGGGCTGTAGTGGAACAGGTTGAGAGCTTCAAGTTCCTTGGTGTCCACATCACCAACGAACTATCATGGTCCAAACACACCAAGACAGTCGTGAAGAGGGCACGACAAAGCCTATTCCCCCTCAGGAGACTAAAAAGATTTGGCATGGGTCCTCAGATCCTCAAAAAATTCTACAGCTGCACCATCGAGAGCATCCTGACTGGTTGCATCACCGCCTGGTATGGCAACTGCTTGGCCTCTGACCGCAAGGCACTACAGAGGGTAGTGCGTACGGCCCAGTACATCACAGGGGCAAAGCTCCCTGCCATCCAGGACCTCTATACCAGGCGGTGTCAGAGGAAGGCCCTCAAAATTGTCAAAGACTCCAGCCACCCTAGTCATAGACTGTTCTCTCTGCTACCGCACGGCAAGCGGTACCGGAGTGCCAAGTCTAGGTCCAAAAGACTTCTCAACAGCTTCTACCCCCAAGCCATAAGACTCCTGAACAGCTAATCATGGCTACCCGGACTATTTGCACTGCCCCCCCACCCCATACTTTTTACGCTGCTGCTACTCTGTTAAGTATTTATGCATAGTCACTTTAACTCTACCCACATGTACATATTACCTCAACTACCTCAACTAGCCGGTGCCCCCGCACATTGACTATGCAACGGTACCCCCCTGTATATATAGCCTCCCTACTGTCACTTTATTCTATTGTATATATAGCCTCCCTACTGTCACTTTATTTTTACTTCTGCTCTTTTTTTCTCAACACTTTTTTGTTGTTGTTTTATTCTTACTTTTTTGTTTAAAATAAATGCACTGTTGGTTAAGGGCTGTAAGTAAGCATTTCACTGTAATGTCTGCACCTGTTGTATTCGGCGCATGTGACCAATAAAATTTGATTTGATTTGATTTGATTTGATTTGACAGTGCATGTCAGAGTAAAAACCAATCCATGAGGTCGAAGGAATTGTCCGTAGAGCTCCGAGAAAGAATTGTGTCCAGGCACAGATCTGGGGAAGGGTACCGAAAAATTATGTCACATGAAATCCACCGATAATCAAGACAAATTCAATTCAACATTTTAACCACATTAATATCTTATTACTTATTTACCTTGGTTCTCCTTGGTCAACGTTGACTGTCACTGCCTTTTTGACCTTGATGTCGCTCAAGAACATGTTAACCATTTTTTTTTTTGCTGAGTAACGTTACTACAATTCCTGCACGTGTGTATTTCACGACAATTTCTACAATTTCCAGTCGAATACAAATGTAAACTCTTAAAGCCCAAATCCAATACTGTTCATGGACATGGCTCGTGTGCTTAGTGATATATTGTCAGAAAAAACACTGCAGAAAAAAAAAAAAAAAAAGTTTATCAAAATACCTCCGGAAGAAAGACCTGCTCAAGAAATCTGTGAGGTGTCCTATCTGTGGCCACAAGCAGAAGATGATCAGGCATGGGTGCAAAGATGGATACATGTTAACGTTACAACTGGTATTGATTGGCCTGGAGAACTTTGGGAAAGTTTGAAATGAGGAGCACTGTAAGAAATGTTTGAATATGTACAGTGAATCTGTCTTTCATCTTGAGCTGGTATGTAGCCTAGTTAGCTAGTCTCATAGGTTCTTGGGGCCGAGCTAAACGGACTGACATTGACCCATATATTATTTAACCAGCAGGAATATTTTTTTCTTCTTCAAAATGTTGCTATGAACATGCATTGAAGAGAAGAGGAATCTATGCTCTCCAGTGGCCAGTGTCCTTCATAATTGTGTGCTCGAGAAATTTGATTTCCAGTCTTTTTATAAGGGCACGCCCTCCTCTGTGTCCAGGCTGCATTCCAACTGGACGCTCTGGACTGCGAGCCAATGAGTGAAGAGCTTCTGAGACGCGAGTGAAGAGCTTCCCCTTTGGCCTCCACTCAAGATGTCTGTCTGGAAAGCTTTTGTTCTCCTATTTCCAACAACGTGGATGTATTCTGCTGCTACTTAAAAACGTTAATTGATAATCATTTGTAGAATGGAACTGAACGTGATTGAAATACTTCGCCTACTTTGCATTTTCAATCGTCAGTCTCCAAAACATGCACCTGTGTCTGAGTTAATTGTGCTTGTTTCCTTACAAGAGGAGGTATCATCAGACTCCCTCCTGCTCCATCTGGAAGGATTCACTGTTTAGCCATTCTCGGGATCCACTTACGGATTGGGTAACATTTCTTAAATCGGTAGGTTAATAAATCTGACACACTAAGAACATTTTGGATTATGACATTTTTAGAAAGCGGTTCACAATCTGGGGCTGCATTACCCAGAAATCCCTATCACTTTTTTAGCGTTTCATGCTTCATTGATCATTAAATAGTTGGGTCGTGGTAGACCTGCCAAGGTCAGAAAATACAACATTTTGTTTGTTAATAGCTGTCACCCACCGAAAGCTCTTTCAGCCCCCAATACAATGAAGCATAACAACCATACACAAGGTACTGGTAAGTGTGGTAAATAATGACATGTTAGTTAGTGTTCCGTGGTATAGGTTAGTACAGAAGTGGAACATGGTGAGCAGGTCTCTCCAGGCTGAAGAGAAGGTTGTGTTATCAAAAGCAGGGTCTCAGTGGGTTGAGTCTGGGGCCCATCGTGGGTTTCATTTATGCAAAAAAGATTTGGGTCTCTATTGTCGTACACTATTGATCTGATTTGTTAATTTATTTGTTGCAATATTGCAGATTTGCACAGGGGCTACACTTGAGGCAAGTTGATATGAAAGAGGATGGCATTGCACGGAGCTCAAGGACCCTGACAAGAATGACGAAAAGCCAGAGAAAGGTGAGAGGTGCATTGTGATTGTTACAGTTGTCGATCAACACAGAATTATGAGCAATTCTGAAAAAGCCACCAGCTTTGTTTAGCTACATTCACTCCGAGGAAATGTTAGCTCACTTACAAACTGTATGTAAAATTGTGTTTTTAATAATCAGGCTTTTGGGATATTTCATGTATTATTTACTGGGCAGCCTAAAGGGGCTCTCCAAGATTTTCAACCTTTAGCTTGCTTTGCCAAACATCCCGACCAGTGTTTCCCATATGTATTTAGGTTACTGGCGTCAGGCCGGGAAGGGCAGCGACTGGGGAGTCTTGCACCACTGCTGCTGCCCTCATTTATTCTTCTTCTGAGTCTTCATTATTCAGGCAAATGAAGTAAAAGCTTTTTACAAATACGTTTTGAGTACTGGTTTCAGAGCTGCTGCTAACAACTATTTTGATAATCAATCTATCAATTATTACTTTGATTACTCAATTTGTTTGAATTTTAAAAAGCCTTTTTTGCTGACTGAATATAGCCTGAATGTTTTATCAAATATTAAAATGTTTACAGTGCATTACAGAGCAAAATAGCAACAACAGACAAACTCAAACTCAGTTATTTTGTGACAACTTCCATTAAAGTCTATTTCACCTTGAGACAGGAGCAGTGTCCGCTCAAGATGATTTGGAACCCTAAGTGAGATTTGATTTCGGTGCCCCTCCTATAGAAGTTGACGGTCATGCCTCCCTGGGACGCTCAAGTCTTCTTATGTCACTAACATTTGTCTTACCTCTCATTGTTGAAGGTCTGCAACAAAGCCCTGAGGAGGTTCAAGAGGAGGAAGATTTTCCAAATTGGGTCAAGTTCTCTTCGAAGATTGGTGGTGAATGATAAATCCAAGTTCTCTCACAAGAGAAAGGTTATCAGCATTATCCATTTTCGATGTTGCAAAATTCATTATCTGGGCTTGGGAACTGAGAGATAATTTTGATATATTTCGTTGGACGGTGTCATGACTGACCTGTGAGGATCCAATGGGTCAAATCAGCTTGGCAATGGTTGACAGTAACCAGGCCTCTCTGACCCACAGAAGAGGGGAGGAGGGGACTAGGCCGGTTTTGACGCCTGTCGTAAATTAGTAAGGAGAAGATTATCTTCTATCCATCCAGTATTGGTGATTGGAATGTCCCTTTGTCTCCAGAAGACTTTTGCCGCCAAAACTCTAATGTCCAAAAAGTAAACACTGTAACAATATTTCTAACATCAGAATGTGGGTAATGGTCAGTGGGGATCTAAAGAATAATCATGTCATATTGTTTAGTATTTTGTGATGTCATTAAGAATGGTATCAAGAAAATATTGTAACTTGGAAAGTATACACACTGTGTGTGTCAGGTTTTCATCCTTTACATTGTGTTCGAGATATGAAAACTGATTTGAGTATTTCTGTTAAGATAGGAATGTGATTTTAGTTTTCTAATGAGATAATTGTTTTTTCATGTAAGCTTTGCACCAGTAAGTAGCCACGCCCCGAGTGAGCTCAGAGATTGTGTCAGCATGATGGAACACCTCCTTTTACCAAGAGTGCATAAAGGCTTGTAAGACAAATTAACAGCAGACCAGAAAGACGTGAGGTGGTCGCTACACGTCTGAAAATGGTTGGAACGTTGAACCTCAACACGAGGTGAAAATGGCCGGAGATGTACATGGTTCGATCCACCACCCCCTCCACCATCTCTCACCTGAGCCCCCCCCCCTCCACCATCTCTCACCTGTCTGGCTTGAGCCTGTACCCCTCCCTCCACCAGCTTCCCTGAGGCCACGTCTATCCCCAGCTGGCCGGAGATGTCCATGGTCCGATCCACCACCACCGCCTGGCTGGAGCACAGACAATTGGACACAAGTCTACGTTGTGCAGCTCACCCATGCACTAACATAAATAACATGAGCATGTCTACTTCTGCTAAGCTTCCCAGTAAAGCAATGAAAACAATCAAGCATCCCAGAAAAGTGCTGAAAATAGCCCACGTTAACATATGTAGCTTAAGAAACAAGGTTCATGAAATCAATAACTGTAAAGGTTAATGCTAGGAGTAATTAATAATACACGTGTAAATCTCTCATGGTGGAGGAGAGATTGACTTCATCACTACTTGTTTTTGTAAGAAGTGTTGACATGCTGAACGCACCCAAACATTGCCATGCTGCAGCTGTGCATGTAAAGTAGCTCAAACTCTGAAGTATGGAGAAGAAAAGCTAAGTAGCTGTTCTGGAGAGACTCCATTGTGACCTCTTGTGGAAAATCAGAGCCTTACAAGTGACACACCGGAGAACCGGCCAAAACCCTTTTCAAGAAGGCTCGGTCCGACAGAGATGAACGGCCAACGAAGGCATTCAAACACGTAAATACATACATTATTTCTTACTCCAAACGGGCGGTGGTTTCGTGTGCAAAGTAAATGATTACTGTGAGCGTAGTTTCCAAATGTATGATAAGTGTTGTGTGTCTCTCTCTCTCTCTACCCCGCCCTCTTTTGATAACCAAGCAGTCATGTTGTTGTTAGTCCGCTAGGGACTTTTTCTCATGTATTAAGTGTGTATGTTATTCTGTGTTATTATTTAGTTAGCTAGTAAATAAATAATTAAGACAATTTGTGTAGTGCTAAATCATAAGTAAAGCTGGGGTTCTTGCAGATCCAAGAAGTCTACGACCGTTCAGAATGACGACTGATAAGAGGTAATGGTTAATACGTTGACTGTTTTATACATATTGATAGGTAAAGACCTTTAGAGTTTAATTCGGGAGATGGTCACTCTTTAAAAAACGTATTCTGTATTGCCCCAAATCCTAATGAGTTAATTGTTACATGATTAATTTAATTGAGTATCAATTAAACATAGTTAGTTGATTCGATAAGTAACAATCATCAGATTAATGAAAGTTGTGTCTCGACAACCGTGAATGCCAGGGTTTCCCATCTGGTGGCCCGTGGGTGATGGGTGATTTCATTTGGCCCGTGGGTGATTTAATTTGGCCCGTGGGTGATTTCATTTGCCCCGTGGGTGATTTCATTTGGCCCTCCAAGTTTTCTGAGCAAAACAATAATATGCAGTACAGCCTTCAGAACGATTCCCCTACTTGACTTATTCCACATTTTATTACAGCCTGAATTCAAAATGGCTGAAATGTAGTGCAAACATGTTTTTAGAAATGTTTGCAAATGTATTGAAAATTAAATACAGAAATACAGTGAGCCACAAAAGTATTGAGACAGTGACACAATTTGTGTTGTTTTGGCTCTGTACTCCATCACTTTAGAACGATGCAATGGCTATGAGGTTAACCATATCGGGTGAACCGTTTAGACAATTACAGCACATTTTGTACATAGTCCACCCATTTCAGCAGACCAAAAGTATTAGGACAAATTCACTGATGTATATTAAAGTAGTCACAAGTTTAGTATTTGGTCCCATATTCGTAGCACGCAATGATTACATCAAGCTTGTGACTCTACAAATGCCTTGGATGTATTTGCTGTTTGTTTTGGTTGTATTTCAGATTATTTTGTGCACAATAGAAATGAATGGGTAAATAATGTATTGTGTCATTTTGCAGTCACTTTTATTGTAAACAATGATAGAGTACGTTTCTAAACACTTCTACATTAATATGGATGCTACAGACGCACAAACACTGTATCATACCCCACAAGACATGCTAATCTCTCACCATTACAATAACAGGGGAGGATAGCATGTCTTGGGGGGTATGATATGTAACGAGTCTAGAAGTGTTTAGAAAAATGTACAATGAAAGTGACTCCAAAATGAGACAATACATTATTTATCATTTCAAATCTAAAGTGCTGGAGTACAGAGCCAAAACTACAAAACATGTATCACTGTCCCAATACTCCTGGAGCTCACTGTATCTTACCTAATTTACGTAAGTATTCACACCCCTGAGTCAATACATGTTAGAATCACCTTTGGCAGCGATTACTAGAATCACCTTTGGCAGTGATTACAGCTGGGTAAGTCTCTAAGAGCTTTACACACCAGGATTGTACAATATTTGCAAAATTCTTCAAGCACTTTCAAAGTTGGTTGTGGATATATGCTAGACAGCCATTTACAAGACTTGCCATATATTTTCAAGCCAATTTAAGTCAAAACTGTAACTAGGCCACTCAGAAACTCAGGAACTTTCAATATCGTCTATGTTTTAGATTATTTTCCTGCTGAGAGGTGAATTCATCTCCCAGTGTCTGTTGGAATGCAGACTGAACCAGGTTTTCCTCTAGGATGTTGCCTGTGCTTGGCTCCATTCCATTTATTTTTATCCAAAAAAGCTCCCTAGTCCTTGCTGATGACAAGCAATACCCATAACATGATGCAGCCACCACCATGCTTGAAAATATGAAGAGTGGTACTCTGTGATGTGTTGTGTTGGATATGCTCCAAATATAACGCTTTGTATTCAAGACATTAAGTTCATTTCTTTGCCACATTCTGTGCAGTTATACTTTAGTGCCTTATTGTAAACAGGAGGCATGTTTTGGAATATTTGTATTATGTACAGGCTTCCTTCTTTTCACTCTGTCATTTAGGTTAGTATTGTGGGGTAACTACAATGTTGTTGATCCATCCTCAGCTTTCTCCTATCACAACCTTTAACACTAGAACCACTAAAGCCGTCATTTTGACTGCTCATAATTATCATTTCTTTATTACTCTGCCATTTGTTAAGTCATGTCCTTGACTTTTCCTATATAGGTCTATATAACACATTGTCGGTGTTAGAATATTAATATATATAATATTAATATCACAAACAGAACTGGAGTTATAACCAGTTTTAGGGCCTGCTCCGCTCCTCCTCCCAACAGTAGAGCCTGCTCCGCTCCTCCTCCCAACAGTTGGGCCTGCTCCGCTCCTTCTCCCAACAGTAGGGCCTGCTCCGCTCCTCCTCCCAACAGTTGGGCCTGCTCCGCTCCTTCTCCCAACAGTAGGGCCTGCTCCCCTCCTCCTCCCAACAGTAGGGCCTGCTCCACTCCTTCTCCCAACAGTAGAGCCTGCTCCGCTCCTTGTCCCAACAGTAGGGCCTGCTCCCCTCCTTCTCCCAACAGTAGGGCCTGCTCCACTCCTTCTCCCAACAGTAGAGCCTGCTCCGCTCCTTCTCCCAACAGTAGGGCCTGCTCCACTCCTTCTCCCAACAGTAGGGCCTGCTCCGCTCCTTCTCCCAACAGTAGGGCCTTCTCCCCTCCTCCTCCCAACAGTAGGGCCTTCTCCCCTCCTCCTCCCAACAGTAGGGCCTTCTCCCCTCCTCCTCCCAACAGTAGGGCCTGCTCCCCTCCTCCTCCCAACAGTAGGGCCTGCTCCCCTCCTCCTCCCAACAGTAGGGCCTTCTCCCCTCCTCCTCCCAACAGTAGGGCCTTCTCCTCTCCTCCTCCCAACAGTAGGGCCTGCTCCACTCCTTCTCCCAACAGTAGGGCCTGCTCCGCTCCTTCCCCCTCTTATACTTCCCATCTCTTTTACCTCCCCTCTCCTTTTTACTTATTTTACCTCCCTTTTCCTTTACCTCCCCTCTCTTTTACCTTCCCTCTTTAACCAACCTATATGTTCCCTCTGCTTTCTTTTACCTCCCCTCTATTTTACCTCCCTATATTTTACCTCCCACCAATCTATCTCTCTTTCTTTCTCTGCCTGGACATAGGGAGTTCTCCCTCCCTCCACCCCCTTTTTTCCTCCCTACATCTCTCACCCCTTCTCATCTATTTCCATCCCTCCATCTCCCTCCCTTCATCCTCCATCACCTCTCTCTACCCTCTCCACAGGGAGAGTCATCACCCCTCCGTCACCTCTCTCTACCCTCTCCACAGGGAGAGTCATCACCCCTCCGTCACCTCTCTCTACCCTCTCCACAGGGAGAGTCATCACCCCTCCGTCACCTCTCTCTACCCTCTCCACAGGGAGAGTCATCACCCCTCCGTCACCTCTCTCTACCCTCTCCACAGGGAGAGTCATCACCCCTCCGTCACCTCTCTCTACCCTCTCCACAGGGAGAGTCATCACCCCTCCGTCACCTCTCTCTACCCACTCCACAGGGAGAGTCATCACCCCTCCGTCACCTCTCTCTACCCTCTCCACAGGGATAGTCATCACCCCTCCGTCACCTCTCTCTACCCTCTCCACAGGGAGAGTCATCACCCCTCCGTCACCTCTCTCTACCCTCTCCACAGGGAGAGTCATCACCCCTCCGTCACCTCTCTCTACACTCTCCACAGGGAGAGTCATCACCCCTCCGTCACCTCTCTCTACCCTCTCCACAGGGAGAGTCATCACCCCTCCGTCACCTCTCTCTACACTCTCCACAGGGAGAGTCATCACCCCTCCGTCACCTCTCTCTACCCTCTCCACAGGGAGAGTCATCACCCCTCCGTCACCTCTCTCTACCCTCTCCACAGGGAGAGTCATCACCCCTCCGTCACCTCTCTCTACACTCTCCACAGGGAGAGTCATCACCCCTCCGTCACCTCTCTCTACCCTCTCCACAGGGAGAGTCATCACCCCTCCGTCACCTCTCTCTACCCTCTCCACAGGGAGAGTCATCACCCCTCCGTCACCTCTCTCTACCCTCTCCACAGGGAGAGTCATCACCCCTCCGTCACCTCTCTCTACACTCTCCACAGGGAGAGTCATCACCCCTCCGTCACCTCTCTCTACACTCTCCACAGGGAGAGTCAGTGGTATAAAGGGCTCCTCTTCTCCCTAATCTCAGCATGTCAGAGAGGTTTAGGACTGGCTGTGGTAAAGACTCTCAAACAGACACACACACACACACACACACACACACACACACACACACACACACACACACACAGGGTTAGGACTGGTTGTGGTTCAGATAAGAACTGCATCATCCTGCCCAGAATCTCCCCCTTTGTTACCTCTCACATTCTGTCAACTCCTTACCAGCCTGTCAACTCCATACCAGCCTGTCAACTCCATACCAGCCTGTCAACTCCGTACCAGCCTGTCAACTCCATACCAGCCTGTCAACTCCGTACCAGCCTGTCAACTCCATACCAGCCTGTCAACTCCGTACCAGCCTGTCAACTCCATACCAGCCTGTCAACTCCGTACCAGCCTGCCAACCAGTCCTTCTTCATAACCAAATGATGCACAGGCTGACCCCACTAACTCTTACATTCTAAGAAGTGGTGTGTGAAACTCTCTGTGGGGCCTTCCGTTAAAATTGGAAATATGTTATAGAAAACAACCAGTGTCCTGGGTCAATCCCATCAAACTTCCAGTCAACTCACAATTTGAATAGTTTTCTTAATGGCTACATTTGTTGTCCAACTAAGCTGGCAGGAATTTAAATTGGTCCCAAACCAACTATTTCCATATATGAGGTAACGTATTCTGGGTAACGTATTTGACTTGGGAATAGTTGGACTGTCGTCCTGGGCCAGGGGGAATACCCTGTGGGTCTCCTAGTCTGCTAGCATTACTCCATTTAATCACAGTCATGTGCACTGAGTATACCAAACATTAGGAAAACCTTCCTAATATTGATTGCATCCCCTTTTGCCCTCAGAACAGTGTCAATTCATCGGGGCATGGACACTACAAGGTGTTTAAAGCGTTCCACAGGGATGCTGGCCCATGTTGACTCCAATTCTTTCCACAGTTGTATCAAGTTGGCTGGATATCCTTTGGGTGGGTGACCGTTCTTGATACACACGGGAAACTGTTGAGCGTGTTGAGCAGTTGTTGACCCAAACCAGTGCGCCTGGCACCTACTACCATACCCCGTTCGAAGGCATTTAAATATTTTGTCTTGCCCATTCACACTCTGAATGGCACACATACATAATCCACATCTCAATTGTCTCAAGGCTTAAAAATCCTTCTTTAACCCGTCTCCTCCCCTTCATCTACACTGATTGAAGTGTATTTAACAAGTGACATCAATAAGGGCCCGTAGCTTTCACCTGGAGTCACCTGGTCAGTCTATGTCATGGAAAGAGCAGGTGTCCTTCATGTTTTGTCCACTCAGTGTACAGTAATAGTATATATTATAACTGTATCTTTATGATGCTGATATATAGTTCCAGGAATGGAATCCCCTCATGAATTTTCCCTCCAGATAATCCACCCAGCTCTCTAGCACCGGTGCGCTTGTGCGTACGTACCTGCGTGTGTGTGTGTGTGTGTGTGTGTGTGTGTGTGTGTTTGTGTACAGCTCCAATGTACACAAAGCTTGCTCGGAATGGACGTAACCCTCTGGCAATTAACCCCTCGATTCTTCACTTCCAGGGCATCCACTGAGGCTGGTGGATAAATGGCTAATTTATCATCATCCCTGGCTCTCTGGGCAGTAATGAAAGAGAGGAAATGGATAGATGGTAATGAAGGCCTCGATAGATGTAACATCCTTTAGTCTCTCTCTCTCTCTCTCTCTCTCTCTCTCTCTCTCTCTCTCTCTCTCTCTCTCTCTCTCTCTCTCTCTCTCTCTCTCTCTCTCTTTCTCTCTCTCTCCTCCTCTCTCTCTCTCTCTCTCTCTCTCTCTCTCTCTCTCTCTCTCTCTCTCTCTCTCTCTCTCTCTCTCTCTCTCACTCTCTCTCTCTCTCTCTCTCTCTCTCTCTCTGCACTCGTGCGTACGTACCTGCTGTGTTTGTGCTTGTGGACAGCTCCATTGTACAGCATTGATCTCCTGCCACGCAATCCAGATCTGGCTCTTTGTGGAGCTGTTAAGCTGATCTCCCACTGGGTTAAAACTGGATGAATCAACGTTGTTTCCACATCATACAGTAACTTTTTTTTTTTTTTTTTTTTATGTGATGACAATGAATCAACATGGATAACTGATTGGATTTGCTAAAAGTCATCAACGTAAGGGCATCTTTTATTCAACCAACTTTTAATCAAAATCCAATGACATGATGACATTTGTTGTTGATTTCACGTTGAATTCACAGTTAGTTGACAACTCAACCAAATGTTAATCAAAACTAGACGTTGAACTGACATCTGTGATTCTTCTTGTTATTATAATAAACTAAAACTAATCATTTAAAAAAATATTTAATAAAATAAAATAATTAACAAACCCATTTGAAAAACTACAATTAAACTATTATCTTTGACCCCAAAGTTAACTAAAATAAAATAAAAAATCATCATGAATTATGTTCAGTTGTAGTTTTTTGGTTGGGGCAAAAATCGAATGGGGTTTTCAGTGAGGTTTTCAAGCTTTCTTTTCTAATGGGGTTTCAAGCTTTCTTTTCTAATGGGGTTTCAAGCTTTCTTTTCTAATGGGGTTTCAAGCTTTCTTTTCTAATGGGGTTTCAAGCTCTTTTTTTATGGGGTTTCAAGCTTTATGAATCAGGCGGGTCACAATGAGATTTACTTTAGAATTTAAAGGTATACTCAGCGAGATTACGTTGCCACTAGCAACACCTAACATATTGGGCACGTTTTTAGTTAAAGCTGCAGAAGAAAGCCGAGGAGTGAAGTCGGGGAGGTGCATAATTGGCCCAGCGTCGTCCGGGTTTGGCCGGTGTAGGCCGTCATTGTAAATAAGAATGTGTTCTTAACTGACTTGCCTAGTTAAATAAAGGTAAAATAAAAAACAAAATAAAATAAAAATATGTGACAGCCGAAAGTTGGACACTAGTGTAGTTTTCCAACAGCAAGGTTCTGATCAACATGATGGCAGTGTTGCCATTGTTTATAAAATGTTTTCTCTATCATGTACAAATAAACATGTATCTAAACCCCATATCACACTCACAAACTGAAATCATATAATATAATAGTATGTGCATTGTAAAAATCAATTATTGAGAGAGAGCCTCAAATATCACATTTATTTGTATATATCCATTGTACACATAAATCTCAGCAAATTGATTCCTGTTTCAGTCATGTCTTTGGTCACATTTGCACGGGTCAAACAAAACAGCCTAACGATTGGTTGACAATAGAGCCTCCCACAATGCAGGCGATGGCTGCAGGATGAAGTTGGGGAAGAGCAACTGCAGAAACTTGCAGTCGACCGCAGTCAAAACTTAATGACCTTTGATCACATGATTTTTGTAAAGTTCATGCAAGTCGGACAATTTTTATCACCGACTTGACAAAAGTGATCCTCTCTAACGCGCCCATTGAGATGAGCACCATTCAAGACTCTAGCTGTCACATAGAGTATCTGCTCATGTGTACGGTTGCGCGTCACGCTGCTACAACGTGGTAGCTACGGGAACAAAACAGCAGAGAAGTTTAGCCTCGCCCTTCAACGTTCCTGGTTATGTGGAAAATTGACCCACTACTACTGTTTACTTTGTGCATCTACGTCATCTCGCTGAGTCCACCTTTAAACCCAACCTATGACCTGACCCATCACCTTACTGCCCCACAGAGGCAAGAAGTGACATCCCCCAAAAAACACTAAAACTATGCAACTGAAAATGGCTCCTAGGCTACTTGTTGTCACTAACACTAAAACTAAATAATATAAAAACTAAATAGACATGTTTTTATCAATTTAAACTAAATACAAACAAGTGGATCTGAAAACTAACTGAATCTAAAATCTTAAAACTGATAGAAATAAAAACACGAAACTGTGTGTGTGCGTGCTCGTGCGTTTTTGAGTGGTGCATGTATACCAGGGTGTGTGTGTGTGTGTGTGTCTGTGTGTGTGTCTGTGGGTGTGTGTATGTGTGTGTGTGTGTGTGTGTGGGTGTGTCTGTGTGTGTGTATGTCTGTGTGTGTGTTTGTGTGTGCGTGCGTGTCTGTGTGTGTGTTTGTGTGTGTGTGGGTTTGTCTGTGTGTGTGTGTCTGTGTGTGTGTGTGTGGGTGTGTCTGTGTGTGTGAGTGTGTGGGTGTGTCTGTGTGTGTGTGATTGTGTGTGTGGAGAGAGGAAGAAAGGTGAGTCTTAACAACATGGAAACACTGTCAAAGTATCGTTCACTTTGTCAGAAATATTTCCTTCCCACTAAGTAACACCATGAGCTGAGAACCATTAATCAGATTTCCTTCCCACTGAGAAACACCATGAGCTGAGAACCATTAATCCGATTTCACTCCCACTGAAAAACACCATGAGCTGAGAACCATTAATAATTTTTCCCTCCAGCTGAGGAAAACCATGAGCTGAGAACCACTAATCAGATTTCCCTCCAGCTTAGAAACACCATTAGCTGAGAGCCATTAATCAGATTTCACTTCCACTGAGAAACACCATGAGCTGAGAACCATTAATCAAATTCCCTTCCCACTGAGAAACACCATGATCTAACCATTAATCACACAAAACCTCCCTTCCTTAAACACAGGCTGTTTTCACCATCTGCCAGATAGCTACGTAGTAGAGATCGGGGGTTGGGGGGGTGAATAGTTATGCACGCTCAAGTTTTCTGTTTTTTTGTCTTATTTCTTGTTTGTTTCACAAAAAAAATTATTTTGCATCTTCAAAGTTGTAGGCATGTTGTGTAAATCAAATGATACAAACCCCCCAAAAAATCCATTTTAATTCCAGGTTGTAAGGCAACAAAATAGGAAAAATCCCAATGGGGGGTGAATACTTTCACAAGCCACTGTACATAAAATTTCTCCAGCCCCATCCCTCAGCTGTTTACCAAATGTCACGATCGTCAGGGAGAGAAGTAGACCAATGCGCAGCGTGATGAACGAACATGTTACTTTATTTAATAAAGCACGAAACAAAACAACAAACGACTCGTGACGTCCAACGGTATCAATGACCGAACACGGAACAAAAACCCACAAACACAAAGTGAAAAACAGACTGTTTAAATATGGCTCCCAATCAGAGACAACCAGCCAACAGCTGAACTCGTTGCCTCTGATTGGGAGTCACTCAGGCAAACATAGAAAATGAAGAACTAGAACCCCCAACATAGAAAATAAACACATAGAATGAACACACCCTGGCTCAACAAATAGAGTCCCAGAGCCAGGGTGTGACACCAAAACAGTGACAGGGTCACCACTTTGTTGTTGTTGAACTGCAGATTGCCCCCTTAAACAGCATGACAATTGTGATAATCTATTAGGTACACATTAAAAGTTTTAATCAAATAATATATCCCCATCGTACAGTGTGATCCTATTAGCAGGACAGAGTCCGATGTGGTGAACGACAATATCTTCCAGCGATCTTGTAGATGATTTTCAAGCTACATTTGATTAAAGCTTAGCCTGATCAAGAGTGAAAAATGTCTCACTGATATTGAAGAAGATATTGAACGCAAATATGCACAAGCGAATGCACACACGCATGCATGCATGCATGCATGCACACACGCACACAAACACACACACACACACCTCTGCCTCCATTCCGGTATAGTAAAACATCCTGAGTCACAGGTCTTTTTTATGAGCTTTAACAACCACCTTGTTTAAACAATTAAACTAGCTTAAATTGGGTTCTTTGTTTTTAGTTAATATGAAACATAGGTCTTTATAACATTAGGGTAGATTGTGGTAAATGGAGGTATATTTTACATTAGGGGAGAGTGGGATAAGTTGATGCATGTTTTTACATTAGGGGAGAGTGGGGTATGTCAATAAATGTTTTACTTTTGGGGAGAGCGGGGTAAGTTGATACATATTTTTTCATTAGGGGAGAGTGGGATAAGTTGATCATTGTTTTTACATTCAGCAGCATTCCATCAAGGGACATATAGTATTCTTTCTAACAAAGATATCTAAATATATTTCAGGATATTGTGTATCCATGGAAATAATCAGAATTAATGTAACATTTACAGTTTTGAAAACATAACTTTTCTCTTGGCCAACGTACCCTGGCTAATGGGTAAGTTGAGTTGCGGGAGATAAGCTGCCTAGAAATGTCTGTAATGAATGGAATATTACCACTACTTTTTAAAAACCTGTCTATCTTCATTTCCCAAACACAATTCAACACAATCACAATCACTTTTTTGTATTTTAGTAATTTTAAGTCTATTTTAACACAGGCTTAACACCTAACAAACACTTTGTACTTTTTTAAACACTTTTAATTGGCTCAACTTACCCCATGGCCATTGGCTCAACTTACTCCAAGGCAAACATTTAAACTATATTAGCCCACACATGTCTAGAACAATCTTAACAACAGTTTACTTTGGTTTAGATACAAGCGTCATAAAACCTCAACCTTCATTTGATTTTTGGGGACCTAACTTGCTTACCACTTTTCCCATGTGGTTTCTTCCTTCACATACTCCATGAAAAGAAGGCCTCTTCCTGAATATTTTCTCAAATTATTACATTTTGTGTGTTTGATTTCCTAGAAACAAGAGTGTCTCAACTTACTACAACTTCTCAAC